>NW_024115899.1:0-84353 GCF_003073215.2 Triticum urartu | reverse complement strand
ATGGAGTTTGAATTTGAACCTAAGGTTCAAACCAACTCCATTTAACATGTTGCTAGTTGCATTAGCTCAAAACACAGCATATTGACATGCCATGATCATGCATCATATTGTGCATTGCATTGATTGTGTTTTCCTTCTCTGTTGCCGGTATTTGTCCCCTCTCGATAGACGTGGTTCTGACGATGAGTTCGATGACACTGATGAAGAGATATACTATCTTCGGAAGTGCCAGGCAAGCAAAACCCCCCTTGTTCATTCCGATACAATCCCACTCTCTCGCTCCTGCTCTTTTTTTACTGCATTAGGAAAACAACGATTCATCTGTTACTTGCTGCGGTAGTTGAACCCCTTATCCTCTGCATGACCTGTCATTGCCACAGTAAATAGATGAAACCCACTAGCATGAGTAGGAGTTGTTCGAGCCCTGATGTGCCTACTCATTCATGCTTGTTTGTCATGCCTACTATTGCTTAGAGTTGTGTCAGGTCTGATTCATCGGGGATGAATTGGAAAGTTGTGAACATGTCCTACTGTGTGTGAGCTAAGTGTGTTGAACACGATTTGGTAAAGGTATCGATGAGAGGCCATGTAGGAGTACATGGTGGGTTGTTTCATTGAAGCCGTCCTTAGGAACTGAGTTCTGTGTTTGTGATCCATGAAACAGCTACTACCACACATTGGGCCCTGAAATATGACCCCGCTCGACTTACTGACCCCTCTCGTCTTTTGTCCAGGAGTTGCAACTAGTTTCTGGTGTTTATAGGATATGTGTTGGCGGCCGTGCGTAGCGCTGGCCCTAGGGGTGGGCTATGATGTGGTAGATACACCGTGGCACGGTGTACCGGGCACCCGTTTGGTTTCTCGGGAACCCTGCACACATCGTTTGGGGCTGTGAGCGAAACTCCGGCCGGATCTCCTCGCGGATGGAACCCGAATAGGCGATAAACCTGGACTAGAGACTTGTGCGGTTAGTCAGGTCGTGGTCTACACCCACGTCGGCTTTCGCTTGAAGTCTACCGAGCACATGTCGTGTGCAGACGCTAAGTGGTGGAAACATGTGTGACGAAGTACACCCCTGCAGGGTATAAAACTATTCGAATAGCTGCATTCGCGGTAAAGGACTTCAGGGTTGCCTATAACAGTTCATAGACAAGTGAAAGTGGATACTCTAAAACTCGCAAGATAAGTGTGAGTGCTATGGATGGCCTTCTCGTAGGGAGACGGGAGCGGATCCATAGTGGTGTATTGAATGGTGAATATGTGGACTCGTGTGCGCCACCTCAAAAGAGTTGCTTGCAGTCGTAGTTCAGGTTAGCCACTGAGTCAAAGCTGGCTTCCTGCAGTTAAACTCCGCCACCCCCCCCCCTTGTTGATACCGATGCATATGTAGCTAGTTCTGATGTAAGTCTTGCTGAGTACTTTTGTACTCACGTTTGCTTAATTTATGTTTTGCAGAGAGACTTTAGTCTCGCTAGTAGTATCGCGTGGACTTCGAAGTTTAGCCTGATACCTCAGCCACGATCTTGTGCCCTCGGGAGGATCTGGTAGATAGTCAGGCTTCTCAGCTTTTTTTCATTTATAGATGTCTGTACTCAGACATGTTAAGCTTCTGCATGTGCTTGAATTGTATGCTATGATTGTTGGGTCATGAGACCCATGTTTGTAATATCTCACTCCTCGGAGCCTAATGAATAAATGTTTGAGTCGTAGAGTCTTGTTGTGATGCCATGTTGTATTTACACATGTCAAGCATATTGTGTGTATGATTGAAATGCTTGGTATGTGTGGGATCCGACAATCTAGTTGTTTATCCTTGGCAGCCTCTGTTATGGGGAAATGTAGTCTTGTGCTTCCATGAGCCATAGTAGTCCACTACAGCCCGGTTCACCGGAGTCCTGCTAGCCCAGCACTGCTGCTCCGGAACACTTGGCTGGCCGGCATGTGTTTCACTTCATTCCTGTGTCTGTCCCTTCGGGGAAATGTGACGCGGTGACGTCCGGAGTCCTGCCTAGCCTGCTACAGCCCGGGTTCTCGGAGTCCTGTTAGCCCAGTGCTACAGCCCGGATTCACACGCTGCTGACCGACATGTTCGATGTGATTCATGTATGCCTGTCCCCATAGGTTAGTGCCGCTTCGGGTTCATGACTAGCCATGTCGGCCCGGGTTCTCTGTCATATGGATGCTAGCGACACTATCATATACGTGAGCCAAAAGGCGCAAACGGTCTCGGGCCATGGTAAGGCGACACCCGTGGGAATACCATGCGTGAGGCCGCAAAGTGATATGAGGTGTTACCGGCTATATCGATGTGACTTGGAATTGGGGTCCTGACAGGTGCGTCTCTGCCGCCCCTGCCTCCCCGTCCTAGCCCAGACTTGTGCTTCCGACTGCTACCTGCGCCTGACGCCGGCGAGGCTCCTCCGCCCCAACATGTTCCCACGCCAGATCTGATGCTCGCCAGCGTGGTCTGCTACTGACGACGCCAGACCCGGGGCTGGTGGTGGTGGCTAGGCTCCTCTGCTGGGTCGGGCTGCCCTTGGTGGTACCGCGGCGTCCTTTCTCCCCCGATATGCGGCTCCGGCTGTAGCTTTTGGTGCATTTTGGTGTTGTTCCCAGTGGTGGCTGCCCTTGGCAGTGGGTCGGCCCGGCATTCGACGAGTGCTTGTGCCTTTTGTGGCGGGCCTCTTGCCGGTGCGGCTCCGGTCCCGACAATCCTGGACCCGCGTTCTCTAGTGTCCATGGGTTACTGGTGTTTCTTTCGGCACGGTGACGGTCTAGCGCCTTGGAGGTTGCGTCTCCTCCAGCTTCTTCGGCTCACCGGTTTCCCGGGAAACCTTGGCCCCGGTGGCTCAGATCCGCGTCCCCTTCTAGTTCTGGGCTCGCCGGTGTCGGTGTAGCCATTGTGGCCCTACGTCGGCCTTCTCCGCCCTGCCGCCTTCCCAACCTCAAACACCTCGATGCCTCGTCCCCTGTCATGTCCAAGGCTCATTATGTCCAGTGCGCCCCCCTCTTGTGCTGGCAATTTGTGACTGACATCTAACCTCCAACTCTAGGTTCCTTGAAAGTGCGTTATATCGACTAGAGGGGGGATGAATAGGCAATTTTTATGAAATTCTTCACTAAGGAATTTACCGGTGAGGAAATTCCTTAGCGAAGAACTACTAGCAGAGGAATGAGTACTCAAAAGTAAACATAACAGAATACAAGCATAGTCATCATGATGAAATGAAGACAGGCACAGAGTACAGGAAGCGTAAGCATAGGATAACACAGGATGAAGACAATCAGACTGAAGAAATTGAACTGAGGAAATTGAGAAGATCTTCAGTCAAAGTCTTCAAGCACAGATATGAACAAGCACACAACACAGTTATGAGGAAATGGAAGAGTTGAGGAAATGCAACCAGTAAGCTCGGTGAAGACAATGATTTAGTAGACCAGTTCCAACTACTGTCTCAGTTGTATGTCTGGTTGGAGCGGCTGAGTATTTAAACTCGAGGACACACAGTCCCGGACACCCAGTCCTGAACACGCAGCTCAGGACACCCAGTCCTCACTGTATTCTCCTTGAGCTAAGGTCACATAGACCTCGCCCAATCACTCGTGGTAAGTCTTCAGGCGACTTCCAAACCTTCACAAACTTGGTCACTCGGCGATCCACAATTCCTCTTGGACGCTCTAGACCATGACGCCTAACCGTCTGGAAGAAGCACAGTCTTCAAAGGTAACAAGCGTCGGATCCACACAGGATCAATCTCTTCAGTGATGCTCAATCACATGGGGTTTGTAGGTGTTTGGGTTTTGGTTTGGGTTTTTCCTCACTTGATGATTTTCGCTCAAAGTCCTCAGAGGATGGGTTGCTCTCAAATGACAAGTGTCAGTTTCTCTCGGAGCAGCCAACCAGCTAGTGGTTGTAGGGGGCGGCTATTTATAGCCTAGGGAGCAGCCCGACATGATAAGACATAAATGCCCTTCAATGATATGGCCATTAGGTGGATAGATATTTTGGGACAGCTGGCGCATAGCACATCAACGGTCGGAATTTTGAGTAGCAAAATCCTCAGGGCTATCATGTTCCTCACTGTATAGGCAATCTGCACTAGCGAATTCCTAACTCCTCAGTCAGAACAAATTCCTCAGAGACCAGAAGAACTTCGTCTCTGTCACTGAAGAAATTGACTAAACTATATGAGATTTCCAATGGCTTCACTCGAAGGGATTGGTAGGTGTAGGATTTTGAGTTGAGCATCACATGGAAATTTTTCCTTAGTATTTCCTCGACCCCCTTTAACAGTACAGTGTTTCCTATGACTCAAGAAAGAGAAAATGAAACTACGAAAACAAAAGTCTCCACGCTTCATGTTCCTCGAATGAATACCAAGTCTTCAAGGTCACACCAATTTCTTCACTTTCAAAGTCTTCAGAAGGTCTTCAGAAATCCAAAGTCTTCAGTCGAAGAACTTCATTTTTAGGGGTCGACTTTCTCTGTAAATATCAAACTCCTCATAGACTTATAGACCTTTGTACACTCACAAACGCATTAGTCCCTTAACCTATAAGTCTTCAATACACCAAAATCACTAAGGGGCACTAGATGCACTTACAATCTCCCCCTTTTTGGTGATTGATGACAATATAGGTTAAGTTTTCAACGGGGATAAACATATGAAGTGTAAATACTGATATTGAGGAATTTGATTGCAAGATATAGAAGAACTCCCCCTGAAGATGTGCATAGTGAGGAATTTGCTTTTGAAGCAATGCACACTTGAATAGTTGAATCATGGAGATCTCCCCCTATATCTTGTAATTCATACACGCATTTGACATATAACAGAGAATAATTTGAAATGCATGATGAAATATGGTGACTGATGTAATTCAGCATGCGTGCATTAGCCTATATGAGGAATAAGCATGCAGAAAAACATATCAAAAGTATCAGAGCACCATCGGGTTTAAGTTTACAAGTCGACCCAATAAAGTCTCAGAAGAATGAGTTGTAACTTAACAAAAAACGCCCATATAGAAAGACCCATTTGAAGACTAACTCAAAATTCTCCCCCTTTGTCATCAAATGACCAAAAGGATCGAATATGAGGACTAACGTCCCTGAAGAATATCAAGTTGATGAAGGAGCGCCAACGTTGTTGGGGTCGTTTGTCGTAGTAGGGCCTGCCGCAGTGTTGTCCAAGTCTTCATTTTCATCAGTGTCGCGCGATGAAGAATATGAGCTGGCCACCAGAGAAGGAACATTGAACTTCTTGAATTTCTTCGGTGGAGGTGAAGACCAGTCAAAATCTTCATTGAGACCCATTTTCTTCAGATCTTCTTCACCATACAGATGTGACAGGATTGCCCAGGTGCGACCGAAGACTTGATGGAGGTAGTAGTGGTTTTTCTCCACTACATTGTGCGTAGCAGTCATGTTGTGAAGAAGAGAACCAAACTGACACTTAACACATTTGTGATTTCGATCCACCTTCTGGTGAAGACTAAGCAGAAGTTCACGGCCAGTCATCGTGCGCGGAGCAGTGGCTTGAGGAGTGGACTTGGGTGCATTGGCAGAGTCATGTGTGGCAGAGTCATCATTGGTGGAATAAGAGGCACCCTTGCGAAATTGACCATCCAATGGACGAATGCCTTCATCAATAATAGCTGGTGCCTTGCCCTTTCCATCAACTGAGGAATAAGTCTGCTTGAGGACTTCAATTGGGGGCAAGTAGCTGAGGTGATTCTGAAAATCAGCTTTGTAGTTGAGTGAAGACCTTGTCCTGAGGAATCTCATAATCCAAGGTGCATAAGGCTTCAGCTCAAATGGAGATAGTGCAACATTTGCCATAGTCATCATGAAGAAATCGTGATAAGTGACAGGAATGCCATGAACGATGTTGAATACCAGATTCTTCATGATGCCAACAATTTCCTCATCAGATGAGTCGTGGCCTTTGATAGGACTCATTGTCCTCGTAAGAATACGATAGACAGTTCTGGGCACGTAAAGCAATTCCTTCACGAGGAATTTGGTTCTTGGTGCTTGACCTGGCTTCAAAGGTTTCATCAACACCTGTATGTAATGATTTGTAAGCTCAGGTTCTGAAAGATCGTGGATGTCGCATAGAGGGGGGTGAATAGGCATTTTAAAATAATTACGATTTAGGCTTGAACAAATGCGGAATAAACCTAGCGGTTAATTTGTCAAGCACAAAACCTAAAACAACTAGGCTCACCTATGTGCACCAACAACTTATGCTAAGCAAGATAAGCAACTATGTGATAGCAAGATATATGACAAGAAACAATACGGCTATCACAAATTAAAGTGCATAAGTAAAGAGCTCGGGTAAGAGATAACCGAGGCACGCGGAGACGACGATGTATCCCGAAGTTCACACCCTTACGGATGCTAATCTCCGTTTGGAGCAGTGTGGAGGCACAATGCTCCCCAAGAAGCCACTAGGGCCACCGTAATCTCCTCACGCCCTCGCACAATGCAAGATGCCGTGATTCCACTAAGGGACCCTTGAGGGCGGTCACCGAACCCGTACAAATGGCAACCATTGGGGGCGGTCACCGAACCCGTACACTTTGGCAACCCTTGGGGGCGGTCACCGGTACCCGTCAAATTGCTTGGGGCAATCTCCACAACCTAATTGGAGACCCCGACGCTTGCCCGGAGCTTTACACCACAATGATTGAGCTCGGAACAACACCAACCGTCTAGGGCGCTAAGGCACCCAAGAGGAACAAGCTCTAGGGTGCCCAAACACCCAAGAGTAATAAGCTTCTCAAACTTCACTTCCACGTATCACCGTGGAGAACTCAAACCGATGCACCAAATGCAATGGCAAGGGCACACGGAGTGCCCAAGTCCTTCTCTCTCAAATCCCACCAGAGCAACTAATGCTAGGGAGGAAAATGAGAGGAAGAATAAGAAGGAGAACACCAAGATCTAGATCCAAGGGGTTCCCCTCACATAGAGGAGAAAGTGATTGGTGGAAATGTGGATCTAGATCTCCTCTCTCTTTTCCCTCAAAAACTAGCAAGAATCCATGGAGGGATTGAGAGTTAGCAAGATCAAAGAAAGTCAACAATGGGGGCAAAAACAAGCTCAAGAGATAGGGAACCATTGGGGAAGAAGACCCCCTTAAATAGGTCCCCACGAATCTGCCTGTTATGTACAGAACAACATAGGAGCGGTACAACCTCTATGAGCACCGGTACAACCGGTAACAGGTAATAAGCGGTACAACCGGCCCACAACCGCCCAACAACCGCACCACAACAGAGATCAGTCCGGTGGTAGAGCGGTACATGACCGGTACAACCTTCGGACTAATTCTGGAGTGGTACAACCGCTCCAAACACCGGTTGTACCGGTCAAGCGGTACAACCTCTCCATGGGGCGGTACAACCTCTCCGTGTAAAACAGGCAATATCAAAACAGCCACAACTTTCGTATACGAGCTCCGAATTTGACGAAATCAAGTTTGTTGGAAAGCTAACGACAAGGGCTAACACAATCTTGAGAGAAATATCAATAAGAAGCAAATGAGAAAAGGACCATAATAAAATGGTGAGAACCCTTCCTCGGATAAGATCGGTAAAACCTCCAACACCGAAAACATCATAGAAGATGCATGCGAACTCCGTTTTTGATGAACTCAAGCTTGTCATCAAGATGACCATAAGCTCTAAGACTCAAAAATGGAACCAAACAAGAACCAAGAAAGATGATGCAAGGATTCAATGGTTTGAGCTCTCGATGAATGATACGATCAAGCTACTCCCTAGAGATCCCCCCTTGATAGTACGGCAATCGATCCTACAACCCGGTTTCCCAACTGCCACTATGAGACCGGTAAAATATAAAACCTATCAAGGGCAAACCTTTGCCTTGCACATAGTCCACTTGAGCTAGATGATGATGATGATCTTGACTTCCTCAAGTTGGACCACCTTTTTTGATTGTGTTGGCTCGATGAAGACTAGTTGATTGCTCCCCCATACTCCACTATGGGTGAGCCACTCTTTGGCACATCTTCACAATTCCATTGACACCACAATGGATGGCAAGCTTCAAGCTTGATTGCTCCCCCATACTCCATTATGGGTGAGCCACTCTTCGAGTTGCTCCACTTGAACTTGCACACTGCAAACTTGATGACGATCACCACTTGATGTCATCCTCCATGGGTTGTATGAGATCTTCCTCTTGACACAAGACCATGAAAACATACCTAACCCCACAAAGAACTCTCACCTAGACCATGGGTTAGTACACAAAGCGTAATGGACAATGCTTACCATACCATGGGATCACTTGATCCCTCTCGGTACTTCTTCTATGCTTTGTGAGTTGATCAACTTGATTCACTCTTGACTTAGTCTTGATCAACATTTAATCTTTCCAACTCTCTTCATTTGGATGATGTCTTGAAGGTAAACATGAATGATCACACAATCTTCTTCTTCAAGACATGCTTGCAATAAGCTCAACTCACACATGACCAATCTTTGGATAATTCCTTGAAAAGCACTTTGGCCATCTCATAAACTCCTTGAAACCAACACATGGACTTCAAGACAATCCTATGGACAAATCCTTCAAATATAACTCAAGGCAACCGTTAGTCCATAGAGATTGTCATCAATTACCAAAACCACACATGGGGGCACCGCATGTCCTTTCAATCTCCCCCATTTTGGTAATTGATGACAATCACTTTCAAGAGAGTTTATATAAGGAATTATTTATCACCATGCAATGCAACAACCAATAATGCATGTGTATGATATGCAAATGCTTAGGTACAAAACCAAAGCAAGAAGAAAAAACTCTCTAAACGTATCCACAAAACTCTCTGAAACTTCTCCCCCATTGGCATCGATTGCTAAAATGGGTGAAAAGCTTAGAAGGCCAATATAAATTGTGTTCCTCCATAAGTTGTGTATTTCTCAACAAGAGAGTGGAATGCAATACACATATCCAACGGTAATACTTGGAGGAAGACCAACTATATTGAGGCACCAAGATTGCTAAAGGAATGATATGCCACAAGGACATAACAAAGAGAGATATAAGCAATCAAGGAATCAAAAGGTACCAATTGAAGCAAGCAATCAATGGGTATCAATTGAACCAACTAGACCAAAGATCCTACGAGCTACATGAATAAAGGATATTATGATATTAGCGAAGGAGTGTTCTAAACAAACTAGAGAAGCTCCCCATGATTTGTGCACACATAAGAATTTTTGTATTTGGATACAAAGTGCACAAAATAGGATCAGAGCTCCCCCAAAATCAATAGAAACATACAACAAGTGCAAGTGAGCATATAGGAAACTAAGCCTAGTACATGTAACAAACACATGGTTGAGCAACAAGTGAAAGAGGCAACTTAAGAATGGGCTCAACCAAAATGATGTGTGTGAGTCAAGGCAATGCACTTGAGAAGACTAATGTACGGATGAGCATAAGCATCAATAAACTCTTGAAAGAATGAGGCACACGGTGCAAGGCCTATCATTCCCACACACAACTACCAAATGGGTTCACAAGCTTACTAATAAGCATATAAAGAACCTATGCTTGTGACAACCCGTGGTGAAGATAGAGGATGAAAGCCTCATCAAGACGAGGGATACCAATTAAGATGGCAAAAGCCTCGTAAATATAAGCATGAGGAAAATAATCTTCACCACACAAGAGTGCATCAAGATGCAACGATATAAGACATGCACTCAAGGCAAAAGCTTTCACGGAGCCACCAAAGAAATAACAAGAGAAAGACAAGGTGGACGTGAAAGAAAGGATATCAACTAGATATGAAACTTCTCTCAAGTGTATAAGATTCTAGGTAGACGAAATCATGATGATATATATCTACAAAGAAGGATGTACACCCAAAATAGTTACAACACGAGGAATAAGATATCCAAAGGGAGGTCATACATATACCAATAAGATATTTGCTTGGGATCATAGCACATGGCTAGATATGGTCTTATTGTATATAAATGAAGTCCACACACGAACAACAAAGACATCACAACTAGCAACAAGAGATCATTGTTGGGATGCTTTAAGAAAGGAAACAAGTATCACAAGAATGAATGAATAACATGCCATGATACAACCTACACAAGGTTGATGCAAGAAATGTGTGCATGAAGAATATGAAGATACTTGTTACCGAGTTAACATTGGAAGGATGTAGTAGATACCAATTGAAGGTAGATAGTAGTTCATTGATCATCCTAGCTCGACTCCAATAAGCACATGATGACAATACCTTCCTTGTGAGTGAGCCGAGCATCCAATGTATCTCCAATTGTTCCTAGAACAACAACACAAACAAAATGGTACCCAAACTCATTGGGACCAAAGAGTTAGAAACACCAACAATACATAGGACAAACTCCACATAAATATGTGCATATAGAAAAGGAAATGAAATTCATGCACATCTCATCCAATTTGAGACTTGGTGGAGTTTCCCCTATATATTGGGTCGAAGAAAGAAAGCATGCCAAAGATACTACATGAAGTTAATATGCATGCTCAAGACTTTCAAGAATCGATACCAAATGACAGAGAAAAACCAAGTGAAGAAAAGATACCAAATGAATAAAACATCACTTGGAGGATATCCATAAAAGATACATCAAGGAATGAGATATCCATTGATACACTCAAAAAAAGGTATCAAACTTCCAAAAGAGAGGATGGTTCCAAACAAACCAAGTCTCTACAAAGTTTCATGATGGCACAAAGTACCAAAATGAAAACGGCTTGCCTTCCACCAACACACACTTGATAAGGATCGCAAGACGAGTGTTTTATAGAAAATAGGATAGCTCCCCCAAGACTAGTGCATTGAGAGAATTTGCATTTGAATACAAAATGCACAAGGTGGGATCACCACTTTCACTATATCTAGAAAACACTAAACAAGATCAAGAAATAAGCAAGATCCAGAAGTGGTATGGAAGACAAAGGGAGATGATACAATCCTTGGCAAGAGAAAAGGCAAATAAAAAACAAAAGCCAATGTAAAGATGATCAATAAATTCTACCACAAAAGTGAGTACCAATTGTCAAAAGACAAGAAGTAAATGGAAATAATTCCCGGTGGTAGTTAGCAAGGATATCCGACATCATCTTCACACCAAACAAAAAGCAAATTGCAACTTGTAGAGCTAACATGCCACCTAGGAACAAGATAATTTACAATATCAACTCTAGATGACAATATCTCAAATGTACACATTTTCTAGCTAGTAATATACACATAGCATATTACTCCCCCATAATGTGATACCAATTAAAGATAGACAAGAGGCAATTAAAGGATCCAACAAGAGATAATTAATGGACTATTTAGAATTTGAATTTCTCATGAGAAGACATACCACATAGTGACTAGATAAGCTTGCAATATCGATACTAAGTGGTATTCCCCATGTACCCACCTTTATAGGATTATGAAGTGCACAAAGCACATCACTCCCCCATAATGGGATATTCCATTAATCTCTCACAAGAGCTAACTAAGAAATAAACAAGATGCAAAAGGCTCAACGCATGACACACATGTACATGATGTGCAAACCAACACACACATACTTGATTGCTCAAGATAATCAAGTTGGAAGCACAACATATACAAACACATGCAAGGAACAAAACCAAAACATGCAAGGGGCAAGTAACTTTCAATGTAAGCAATTGAGGTACAAGTTACCGCAAGGAGGCACATTGGATATAAGATATAATCTTGATGATTCAATTGACTTGGCTTGAGACAATAAGAATGATGAAGTCCCCTTAATTCTTCATAATGTAGCCAAGTCTCCAATGACCTCCAACATCACCTATTGATCAAGTTTGAGCTTGTTGGTCCCCAACCAAGTTGGGTCCTAAGAGGTTAGTCACAATAGGCTTGGCTACCCAAATGGTTCTTTGCTTCAAACCACTTTGAGTACCAACAAACTTGGCAACCACATTTCCAACCTTATCCTTCCCAAGAGAATAGACATCATCAATAATAATTGGGTTGGATAAGTTACCACTAGTGCATGAAGAGGCGAGGTGACCTTTCTCGCGACATAGGTAGCAACGTCTACTCTTCACTTTCTTCTCACTTGATTTCTCAACTTGAGAAGCATAAGCTTGAGTATTCTTGGGAAGAGGCTTTTCTTCAACTTGAGGTTGAGAATGAGAGTGTACTTGTGGCCGCTTCCCTTGTTGCTTGTCACTAATGGGCTTCTTCTTCAATGGGCAAGATCTAACATGATGCCCTTCTACTTTGCACTTGAAGCAAACAATCTTGGCCGAATTCTTGATTTGTTCTTGGCCCTTCCTTTTGTTCACCATGGACTTCTTCTTCTTGTTGGAGTTGAATCCAAGTCCACCTTTGTCATTGGGGGATTTTTGCACACTCAAGATATTGTTGAGTGTGGATTTCCCTTCATGACTCTTTTCCAAGTCTTTCTTCAAAGAAGTGACTTGGGCCTTGAGCTCTTTGATTTCCTCTACATGGTTAGTCTCAACACAAGTACTAGAGGAAGTATAAGCTTCATCGTTAGAGCAACAAGGTAAGGAAAGCAATTCATCACAAGATGTACCAACATTGTGAGTGGGCTAACACAATCTTGAGAGAAACATCAATAAGAAGCAAATGAGAAAAGGACCATAATAAAATGGTGAGAACCCTTCCTCGGATAAGACCGGTAAAACCTCCAACACCGAAAACATCATAGAAGATGCATGCGAACTCTATTTTCGATGAACTCAAGCTTGTCATCAAGATGACCATAAGCTCTAAGACTCACAAATGGAACCAAACAAGAACCAAGAAAGATGATGCAAGGATGCAATGGTTTGAGCTCTCGATGAATGATACGATCAAGCTACTCCCTAGAGAGCCCCCCTTGATAGTACGACAATCGATCCTACAACCCGGTCTCCCAACTACCACTATGAGACCGGTAAAATATAAAACCTATCAAGGGCAAACCTTTGCCTTGCACATAGTCCACTTGAGCTAAATGATGACGATCTTGACTTCCTCAAGTTGGACCACCTTTCTTGATTGTGTTGGCTCGATGAAGACTAGTTGATTGCTCCCTCATACTCCACTATGGGTGAGCCACTCTTTGGCACATCTTCACAATTCCATTGACACCACAATGGACGGCAAGATTCAAGCTTGATTGCTCCCCCATACTCCATTATGGGTGAGCCACTCTTCGAGTTGCTCCACTTGAACTTGCACACTGCAAACTTGATGACGATCACCACTTGATGTCATCCTCCATGGGTTGTATGAGATCTTCCTCTTGACACAAGACCATGAAACCATACCTAACCCCACAAAGAACTCTCACCTAGACCATGGGTTAGTACACAAAGCGTAATGGACAATGCTTACCATACCATGGGATCACTTGATCCCTCTCGGTACTTCTTCTATGCTTTGTGAGTTGATCAACTTGATTCACTCTTGACTTAGTCTTAATCAACATTGAATCTTTCCAACTCTCTTCATTTGGATGATGTCTTGAAGGTAAACATGAATGATCACACAATCTTCTTCTTCAAGACATGCTTGCAATAAGCTCAACTCACACATGACCAATCTTTGGATAATTCCTTGAAAAGCACTTTGGCCATCTCATAAACTCCTTGAAACTAACACATGGACTTCAAGACAATCCTATGGACAAATCCTTCAAATATAACTCAAGGCAACTGTTAGTCCATAGAGATTGTCATCAATTACCAAAACCACACATGGGGGCACCGCATGTCCTTTCAGGTTCACTGTAGATGCAACGAGCTTCTTCAAGGGGAGGACTGAGTGGTAAGGCACAAAGCAATTCAGAGGCTGGTGCAGTGTAGTGAGTATTTTTCGACATCCAGTCCAACACCCATGAATTCACGTATTCAGAATCTCCTGTGATGTGCAGCGTTGCATAGAATTGAAGAATCAGTTCTTCATTCCATTCGCGGATGTCAGAGCAAAAGTTTAACAGTCCAACGTCATGAAGAACACTAAGGACTGGTGTGAAGCACGGCAGAGATTACATGTCCACGTGAGGAATATGCTCATGATAGAAGATTTTCTCCTTGTTGAACAGCACTGAGGAATAGAAATTGGCTTGACTAGCAGTCCAGAAATGCCTCTTCCTAATGCGAGCAGAGTTATATGGGTTGTAATCTTCGAAGAATACGTGCTCGCCGAAGAAATCATCAGCCTTGAACTTTTGCTTGCGTGAGAATGGATCCTTTGGCTTCAGCAGAGGAGTGTCAGTGAGTTGCATCACGACCTCAGGAATCTCAATCGCAGGTTCTTCAGGCTGAGGAATTTCTGGTTCCTCTTCAGTGGTAGTCTGCGTCTTCAAATGTTCAGCAGCAGCATTTTCTTCAGCACTAGTGGCTGGAATTTCCTCATGCACAGATGAAGTGGGATGAGTTTCTTCAGAGCCCATTTGAACAGTTGGTGCAGGAGACTGAGGTATTTGTTGCCGCGGTGTGAACATTGGAGAGTTTGGATGCTGACTGTCCCAGAATTCATCACTGATTATGGGTGTGGAGCAGCCAACATCAACATCTTCATCTTCCATTTCTTCAACGCCAGCCTCTTCAGCTGTGAACTGAGGCATGGGCGAGGAGATGACAGGTGTTGAAGGGAGCGTATCCACTTCAATTTCTTCATCAATCTGCTCTGACGAAGCAGCAGAATGATTTTCTTCATTAGATCCGCTAGGGATCTCATATTCTTCACCAAAAGGAACAAGGTCCTTTGATGGCCTGGTTGAGATGGGAACAGCATCAATGAGATTAGCAAATGAACTTGTCATAGGCTTCATCTTCTTCGGAGCTGAAGAATCTGAAGCAGATGATGCTTTCCTTTTCTTCACTGCTGCACGCTCCGCAGCCTTGGTCTTCTTCACATCTGATGCAGATGGAAGGATTGGAGTTGGTGTAGGTGCAGGAGGAGCAGATGAATCTGGTTGATTTTCTTCATTTTCTTCAGGAGCACCACTAGTGGGTGCCCTGGCAATTTCTTCAGCGGCTAGAATGCAGTCATCAGCCCTGGAACTCATGTTTTCTTCAGCAGCCTGATTTTCATCAGCGGTGCTGACATTTTCTTTAGTAGGCTGAGCAGATGCTTCAGCCTAAGGAATTTCCTGTTGCGTTGGTGCTGCAACATTTGAGGTGAACTATTCTATGATCTTTACAAATCTGACTTTGGATCCCAACCAGTCAGCATAATAGCGATCAAATTCATCACTCAGTTTCTTGATTTCAGATTGGAGAGCAACTAGTTCTTCAGGTGAAAGCTTCAGAACGTTTTGCTTCAGAAAGCGCTCTTTCTTGTACTGCGCTTTCTTCACTCTCCTCCCCTATTCGAATTTCCATTTTTCTTCTTGTATGAAGTGAGTCAACATGTGACTTTGACCAGGAGTCAGCTTGAAATCAGGTAAGGGGGTGTTGGGGTCCTTGTGCCAAACATCAATGTATTCGAGGATCAACTTGGGATCCAAAAGCAGTGGCACCTCTATTCCCTTGGCTCTAGCGGCCCTAACTTGCCTGTCTCTGATGATTTCTGCAAGCTTATCATCATCAGCTTCGTCTTCGTCGGACGACACTTGGAAGGCGACTTGCTTCTTCTGAGGAATAGGACGAGGACCTCGTCCAGCAGTGGCCTTAGTCTTCAGTAGTGAGGGGCCAGCTGAGGAACTTGGTGCAACTGAGGAACCTGCTGAGACACCTGAGGCAATAGACATGCCTGCAGTCCTTTGGCACGAGGCAAGATGCACAGGTGCTGAGGACTTTGTCGGAATAGCTGAGGACTTTGGAGGAGCTGAGGATTTTGAGGGAGCAGGAGCAGCATGAGGAATTGGCCGTGAGGGCTTTGAGGATTCTGGCCGTGAGGGCATTGCTGAGGAACTTGGCCTTGAGGGCATTGTTGGTGAAGCACTTGGCTTGCGCGCAGGCTTCTTTGACATAGCCTTCTTTGGCTTGAAAGTAGAGGCCTCAGCAAAGGCAGCAGCAGAGTCTTCATTGAATTTCCTCACTGCTTCTCTGGCTTGGCGCTTGGCCCATTCGTCAGGATAGTCCTCACCACGCTTGAGGCTGGTGGGATCAGCTATTTGGCCAGGTGCCAATGGAGGTCTTGGGCATGGAGGATTGAGTGCGAATTTCTTCATATACTTTGGAATTACATACCTGTACTCCCTCCATTCTCTTGCCCATCTCCTTTCTATCCTCTGTATGCGCACCTTGCGCTGATTTTTGTCCTCTTTTCCAAACTTAGCCTCATCAGGAGTGCAGTAATCTTTGTATATGTCCTCGGGGATTTCAAAGGCAGTCATAACCTCAGGCTTCTTTCCTCCTTTCTGTGGCCTTTTACCATCAGCCATTTTCTTCAGTTGAGGAATTTGAACAATCGAATTCTCTGAAGAAGTATGCAACTTTTCTTCGAGGAATGCTGCAAATGAGTTAAGTTGACGAGAACCTAGTGATTCAGCAGCTGACATGAGTACCTGTGAACAGAGTATAGTTGCGAGGAATTTGGAGAGGTCATATGCGTTCTCAGAGGGGTTTTCAAAAAGAACAAGTTTGAGGAATTTGACCAGATGAGTCTTGAAGAATTTCACTAAGCATTCTTTGTCTTAGGTTCCAGAGTTGTATAGATCGAAGATCCACACAATTGAGGAATCTTGAAGAAAATGATGCTTAGGGAAACGAATCAAGAACAGATGACTTGTGAGGTGTTTAGTGTGTGAAACTATGAAGAAAAAACACTTTTGAAGATTTTGTAGATAATCACTCGAATCAACGAGGGCAGTAAAAGTAACTTTTAATTACCCTGGAAGAAGAACACGACAAACAGTGAGGTGTAGAGATGAAGTTCATCTGTGTAGATCTTCCACGCCCTAACTCGGCGGAGGAAGACGGCTACGGCGGCGGCGGAGTGAAGATTTCCGCGGTCGGCGCGAGTACGTCGGCGACGAGGTCGAGGCAGTGAAGCTCTTCCTCACCGGCGACGATGAAGTAGCGGCGGCGCTAGGGTCTGAGAAGCTCGAGATGGAGAGAGAGATCGAGCGGAGTAAAAGAAGTGAGGAAGGGAAGGAGGGGTATTTATAGCCATGGTGAAAAACTGCTCGCCCGAAGAAATTGGACGAACGTGCCCCTGACCCTTCTCATTCGCATGACATGTGTCACCCATGTACTGAGAGGTGGAGATCGTGTGCGATCGTGGGTGAATGGATAAGTGTATCGTGGGATGCAGAACGATTTGAGCGGCAAAGCCGAAAATTTAGATAAGATAGGTTTTAAAGTTCCGTTCGCAATTTCTTCAGCTGACAAGGGCACAGTGAAGATTTTGAACGAGTTTCAAATAGAACACACATGAAGAATTTGTGAATAGATTGGGTTGAGTATAGCATAGAGGGGAAGGGTCCGATCACATTCACTTAGCAGAAAAATCAACTTGAAGAATTAGCAATAAGTGAATGTTGTAGACGACATAAACTCATATATATATAGCTAATGAAGAAAAACGACGGAAACAGTGAAGACAGTGCAAAGTTGAAGAATATGATCAATTGAGGAATTTCAACTTTTGGTGGTGGCGTGACCCACCGTATAAGAATGATGATTTCAGACACCGCGTACAATTATGTAGGGTTCTGAGAATCAAATTCTTCGTTAATTTCTTCACACTAAGAGTGTTATTCTTCATTGATTGAAGAAAAACATTTCTTCATGTGTTGCACATCTAAGTCATCAATTTTGCATAAGTGTTAGGATGAGTGTCCTTTTCAAAGAACATTCGAAGATTCTAGGATATTTAGCTCACACCGCAACTTGCTAAATCTCTTCTCATCCAAGGGCTTTGTGAAGATATCGGCTAGCTGTTCTTCAGTCTTCACATGCTCAATAGAAATGTCGCCCTTCAACACATGATCATGAAGAAAATGATGACGAATCTGAATGTGCTTAGTCTTCGAGTGCTGAACTGGGTTGTGAGCAATCTTGATGGCACTCTCATTGTCACAGAAGAGAGGCACATTCTTCATGTTGACGCCGTAGTCCTTGAGAGTTTGCTTCATCCATAGCAATTGAGCACAGCAAGAACCAGCGGCAATGTACTCAGCTTCAGCAGTAGATAGTGATACGCAGTTCTGTTTCTTCGAGGACCAACAGACCAAAGATCGTCCGAGGAAATGACATGTACTAGATGTTGACTGGCGGTCCACACGATCACCAGCATAGTCAGAGTCAGAATATCCAACGAGATCAAAAGCCGAGCCCTTGGGGTACCATAATCCAAGTGTTGGTGTGTGAGCTAGATATCGAAGAATATGCTTCACGGCCTTATGGTGTGATTCCTTCGGTGTAGCTTGAAATCGGGCACACATGCAAACACTAAGCACTATATCTGGCCTAGATGCACATAAGTACAATAAAGAACCAATCATGGAGCGGTATACCTTATGATCGAAGTCAATACCATTTTCATCAGTGCACAGATGGCCATTTGTGGGCATAGGAATTTTGACGCCTTTGCAATCTTACATGCCGAATTTCCTCAGTACATCCTTGATGTATTTCTCCTGAGATATGAATATGCCATTGAGTTGTTGACGAATTTGAAGACCTAAGAAGAATTTCAACTCTCCCATCATAGACATTTGATATTCTTCACTCATCATATAGGCAAATTCATCACTATAACATTGATCAGTACAGCCAAAGATAATATCATCAACATATATTTGGCACACAAACAATTCACCATCATAAGATTTAGTGAAAAGAGTAGGGTCGAGTGAACCGGGTTTGAAGCCTTTCGTCATGAGGAATTCCTTCAAGGTATCATAACACGCCCGTGGGGCCTGCTTGAGGCCATAGAGGGCCTTGTTGAGTCTAAAGACTTTGTCAAGATTCTTTGGATCTTCAAAACCTGGGGGTTGAGCAACATATACTTCTTCCTCAAGCTTACCATTGAGGAATGCACTTTTCACATCCATTTGATATAAAGTGATATCATGATGGTTAGCATAAGCAAGTAATATGCGAAGCAAGTAATATGTGAATAGCCTCAAGTCTAGCAATGCAAAAGTTTCATCGAAATCAATTCCTTCAACCTGTGTGTAGCCTTGAGCTACAAGCCGTGCCTTATTCCTCACCACAAGGTCGTTTTCATCTTGCTTGTTGCGGTAGATCCACTTTGTGCCAATGATATTGTGCTTGCGAGGATCTGGACGTTTGACCAGTTCCCAGACATTGTTGAGCTCGAACTGATGTAATTCTTCTTGCATGGCCCGAATCCACTCAGGCTCCAGAAATGCTTCATCTACCTTAGTGGGTTCTGTAATAGAGACAAAAGCATAGTGCCCACAAAAGTTAGATAAATGTGAAGCTTTTGAGCGTGTGAGAGGACCTGGCGCTTTGATGTCATTGATGATCTTTTCAACTTGCACTTCTTTTGCAATGCGAGGATGAGCTGGTTGTCGTTGAAGAATTTGATCAGCATTTTCTTCAGCACCATTTTCTTCAGTATTTTCTTCAGGTGCATTAGCTCGACGTTCTTCATGTTCTGGAATGAATTCTTCAGCAGATTCTTCAGTGGGAATGACATCCTCAGGTAGCCTTGAACTTGATAGTTTCCTCCGGTGCTGGTTCATCTATCACAGTAGGTAGGTGCTCTCTTTGCGAGCCATTACACTACAGGAATCAGCTACTTTGCCGTCTGCCACGGTGGACGGCAAAGGCATGAACGGCGGACGGCAAAGGCCTTTGCCGTCAGCCGCGGACGGCAAAAGGCTCCGGCAAAGTAGGCTTCGGTAAACAGCTACTTTGCCGTCTGCTACTGATGGCAAAGTCTTTGCCGTCCGCCGCAGACGGCAAAGAGAGCGCGGCAGACGGCAAAGAAGGCGGACGGCAATAATTGCGCTGTCAGTCCGTTAAGTGGCTAACGGCAGGCCTTTGCCGTCCGCTGACGGCAAACTTTCTAGTGTCTTTGCCGTCCGCCGTATGATGTCATCTACACGTCACTACATGGCAGGTTCTTTGCCGTCTGCCACTGATGGCAAAGTCTTTGCCGTCTGCCACTGTAGGCAAACTGACCAAACGGGTCAGCTCCCAGGAAGCACAGCTGGATGCCACGTGTCTTCTTTGCCGTCCGCGGCAGACGGCAAAGAGCCCGTTTGCCGTCGGTGGCAGACGGCAAAGAGCCTGCATATTGGCTCTTTTATCTGTTTTTTTATTAAATCCAACAATTTTCATCACAAATATAGATGACATATATAGATATATTTCAAAAGGCCATTACAGAGCAAACATATAAGATATCCAACACATAACTTCATCATCCAACCATATATATTACATGCATAGTTCCATCATACATAACAAGTTCAACATAGAGGCATCCAACCATATATATTACAATAGTTTCATCCAACGATACATGCATAGTTCAACGATACAAAAGAAACAGAGAAAGGGATAAGGAGCACTCCATCTATGCAAGCTTTCGTCAAGTGAATGAAATCTGCAAAATGAAAAATAAGAAAGTTAGAACAAGAAGAGTAGAACAAGAAGAAGAGTAGAACAAGAAGAAGACTAGAACAAGAAGAGTATGTCATTTATGAGCTAACTTACATGAAATGGATCATATATGAGCTAACTAAGTTGAAATGGGTCGTTTATGAGCTAGCTAAGGTGAAATGGATCATTTATGAGCTAACTTAGTTGAAATGGGTCGTTTATGAGCTAACTAAGGTCAAATGGATCGTTTTTCAGGTAACTAAGGTGAAATGGATCTTTTTTAGCTAACTTAGATGAAATGGATCATTTATGAGCTAACTTAGTTGAAATGGATCGTTTTTGAGCTAACTTAGGTGAAATGGATCATTTATGAGCTAATTAGTTGAAATGGATCTTTTTGAGCTAACTTAGGTGAAATGGATCATTTAAGAGCTAATTTAGGTGAAATGGATCATTTTTTTAGTAACCTAGGTGAAATGGATCGTTTATGAGCTAAATTAGTTGAAATGGATCGTTTATGAGATAACCTAGGTAAGATTGGTCATTTTGGAGTTAACCTAGGTGAAATGGGTCATTTTAAAGCTAACGTAGGTAAAATGGATCATTTAGGAGCTAATCTAGGTAAAATGGGTCATTTTTGAGCTAACTTGGATGAACTGGATCATTTATAAGCTAACCTAGGTAAAATGGGTCATTTTAGAGCTAACTTAGGTAAAATGGATCGTCTATGAGCTAACTAAGCTAATTATGCAATTTTTGACATAAGTAAGCTAAGTACAGATCGTTTTAGAGCTAACTTAGGTAAAATGGATGGTTTTGGAGGTCAGTAAGCTTATTAAGTCATTTTGGAGGTGAAGAAGCTAAGTCTAGGTCATTATGGTAAGCATTGGAGGAAATAAAGCTAAGTCTAGGTCTTTATGCATGTGTTAAGCAAAACACTAGATAAACTTACCAAGATGTAGGAGGTGTAGGAGCGGGGTGGCTCGTGTCGGTAGCTGGAGAAGGATCGTGCGATGCTTGTCTGGAGTTACGCTGCACCAAAGATCATTTCCAATGTCTTGTTAGCATGATGACACTCAAATGTTAAGACTAGCAAGTAATGTCCATTCAAATAAAACTCACCGTGGTCCCAGGAGCAATCACTGGCATCGGCGGAGCGGTCTGACCTGTCTTCTCGCACACAGACTGCACATTTGGTTTTGACGACTCAGTCATACTAGTTAGTAATGAGACAAACACTACATGAATGTTTTGGCTAATCTGCAGAAGAAACTTACCACAAGGAGCTCGTACATGGCCCTTGCCTGCATGTCATTCCGTGCCCTCTCCTCCTCCATCATCTTTGTCGTCCTCTCCTCCAACTCCCGCTGCCTCTCCGCCGCCTCCGCCAGAAGTTTCTCCGTTCTATCTCTCTCACTCTGTATAGCAGCCTGCAACACCACTCACATGACCATTTGTAATCATTGATGGAAGCGCACACAATGTAATGGAGAAAGATAACTGAGTACGTATCACTAACCTTGATGGCGAGTTGCACTGGCCGTTCACGAGGCCTTATCTCAGGAGCGGAGCTCGACTGGCGCGCCTTGATCTCCGGGAGAGTGCTAGGACAACGGATAAGTCCATCTCCAATGGCTATGGAGCCATGGGACCTCCCGCCACCAGATATCATCAACAGCTCTGGATCAATGGGACCCTGGCTCGGGTTAAAGTCCTCCCCTTTCCTCGCCTTCCCCTCATCTCTATATCTCACGAGCTTGTTGTGGGAGGAGATGTTGGTGAAGTTGTTTGCATCATCGAGGTCAGACTGAGAGAAAGCCTTGACTTTCTTGAAAGAGGCAGTGTGGGCCATGGCATACAGGTCGTACACCTCTGGCACCTTATCCGCCTTATTGTAGCGTGCCTGAAAGAGAGAAACAATGAAAATTAGTAATTAAAGGGCTCAAGCTAGCATGATGAATGAATTGCATGAATCATGAAGCAAACCACATACCCAGTTGCGCCCGAACTGATATAAGTTGGAGCTGCCTTGATGGTGTGGCACACCTTCCATTTGGGCACGTTTGTCCTTGGCCTCGTTGTGGAGGGCTAGCCATCGTTGTGAGCACCACTCATCGACCAACACCTCCCAACAATCCATCCGATCCGCACACCATCTCGGAGGCGCCTAAGTTAGCAAATAGAAACTTGAGCGCTACGGCTAAGAATTACTAAATGAAGGAACTTAAGTAGAGAAGGCCTTAAGAATTACCTTCATGTACTGCTCCTTACTCAGGAACTTATCGCGGCACGCCGGCTTGGTCTTCTTGATACCACGCAAGGCGTAGTAGTCTCGAACAGCCTGCACCCGAGCCTCGTGCCGTAAGTTCTGGAGTAGGCGCTTGCAGACGTTCTCGATAACATGTGCCGCGTCCTCCTCGTATCCCTCCTCACACCTGTAGAATGTCTGCAATCAAATGAGACAATATTGATTAGTACAATTAATAACTAGCTAGTTGAAGATTTTTAAATGTGTAAAGGAGAAATTACCCAGAACTTTCTGATCACCATGTCTGCCCTCGTGTCGCACACGACACCGTCGATAATCTCATCCGGCGGGGCCGGGGCAGCCACGTAGTGCTCCCAGCTCTCCATCCTCTGGGAAGCCGACCCTCACCAGGCAACGTGGACAAACCCCGGGAAGTTTTGCCGCAAAGAACTCCAAGACGGAGTTGGGCCGGCGCGACACCTATGGATGGTGGTCCCAACCCCTAGCATGACAAGGCCAACGCATTAGTTATTTGAAAACAGTTGAATGCACAAGGTACAAAAATATTAAATGCCACTTTACGTACCTCTCCCCCATCAGGAAAAATCAACCACTCTGCTCGCGGGTCACCGGCACGGACGGGAGCGTGTACACCACGCTGGGTAGACGGTTGCCCCCTCCTCCTCCTCAAGATCAGTCGGCTCCCCGCCATCAATCCAGCATGGCCACTCTGGCTCCTCAAGCTGATCCGCGCCAGGTACCCCATCCGGAGGTGGTGCTCCTCTGGGGTCACTGTGGGCCGAACTCTCGTGGGGCGAAGGCCAGTCGACCCGAGGCTCATGGGCCCAAGACCCGTGCGGCTCGTGGACCGGAGTCCGTGTAGCCTCTCCTCGGACGAGTCCACCTAGCAGTCACGTGCTCGGGTTAAACAGCTTGGGGGTGGCGGCGAGGAAGGCGCCGTAGCACAGTCACCTACCTCCTCTCCCGACGACCACGGTGCCCACCTTCCTCTCTTCCTTACTCGTTCCCCTGGCTGGGCACCCGCGGTCGACCGAAAAAGGGCCCGGCGGTGTGGCCATACTGTCTAGCAACGCTCGGCGGAGAGGTGCGTCTGGAATGAAAGACCTCAGACCACACTCCCAACCAGCGCCCACCATCTTTCAACACCTGCCATGACAAACAGTAAACGAAATAAGTACAACATAAAAAAAGACCGACATGAATAATAATATGTGTATCACTTAAGTGTATCATCATCAAGTACAACATAAAAAAATGTAATACCTGACACTACTAATAATCTCGATCAGTATCATCAATAAATGCATAATCCATCATCAATAATCAATGGGGTGGTTCATTGGCATCAATGTGCAAGGACCTTGACGTTCGGTAGCAGACAGGTTCCTTAAGCGGCTGCTACACATTCATATTTGGGATAGTTGGGTCCTGGTTATCAACGTCAGGTGTTCTTTCTTTGCATAATGTCCGAGGGGGAGATTGAGTGAGACATACGGGCCAACCTGTCTTGCTGTCCGTCATACCAAACACACTGAACCCATCCGTGCTGATGCCGACTCGAGGATGCCTCGGATCTGCCGCTTTGTCAGCATGTAATTCATCAAACTTTTTCCACGCAACACCATCCGATGTGTGTACCATCATCAGATTCCCATCTGCATCTAGTTCGGTTCTTTTGCCTGTTTTGTGCCATGTCATCTGTCTGGCCGTCTCTTCGACCATGAAAAGACGTTGAAGTCTTGGTACGATTGGCATGTACCGAAGAACACTAACGGGGATTTTGGTCTGTGTCTTCTCACCCATACCGTTGTCTACCACAATATACCTGGAAGACTTGCAAATGGGACAATAGTTCAAGTCCGCATAGTCAAGCCTAAATAAGGCACATCCTTTCTCACAGGCATGTATCTTCTCATAGGGCATCTTCAGTGCACGGAGGATTTTGTCGACTGGTACAGGTTTGCAGGCATTACATGGCCTTTGGGTAGAAAGCATGCCAAATACTTACATAATTGCGTCATAGCATTCTCTGCCCAAGTTGAACTGAGCCTTCAGAGCCATTACTTGTGAGATGGCATCCAACTGACAAAGCTCAGTGTGCTCGTGGAGCGGACGTTTCGAAGACTCCAACATTTCATTGAAGGCCTTTGCAGATTCCTCCATCTCCTCGTCCGAATCCCGAGCATCATCATAGCCTTGCACCATGTTTTCCATCCCGGTACCATGCTCGTCGGTGACGACGATCCACCTCAGCTCGGTCCACGTTGGGCAGACTCACCATGAAATGTCCACACCGTATAATCGGGCGTAAAACCACTCTTCTGCAGGTGTTTGCCCATTTCAGCCTCTGTCTTCTTTTCCCAATTGCCGCACCGGAAACAGGGGCACCAGGTTTTCTTTTGGCCATTTGCAAATGCGGCTTGCACAAACCCCTTAGTTTTTGTGAACCATTCAGCGCTCCATTTGTTCTGACCAGTGTGACCGGTATACATCCAAGCACGGTCACTCATCTTGACTTTCAGAGCTACTGGACACACAACAATTATATATGTAATTCACCATGTATATATTCATCAGTTGATCTACTTTGTCAATTCTATTACGTCCATGCAACCTACACTCTAATAGGTAATGATAGGTCCTAATCCCACCCGTGTATGTGTAGATTGGGTTTATTTTCCCATGCTATGCTCCGGATCCGACGCAAAATTTCGGTAGCACCTCCCCGCTGTTCTCCTGATACACGTCTCTGCAATAAACAGAGAGGATGTGTACCCGGAGAACAACAGGGGAGGCACTGACGAAATATATGCGTCGGATCCGGAGCAAAGCATGGGAAAACGAACCCAATCTTAACATACTCGGGCTGATCCATGGATAGCGTTGGACAATTCGAAAGAATCAAGGTTATAAATATGCAAATGCATGCATATTTATAACTATGACGCTTTCGAACGGGAGACACATATTGGTTACGCATACTGATGATTCAAGACACATATATAGCTAGCTATCAAGTTTCATCGGAATAGATCAAATAATTAATGGGGGAGGAGGACTTGTCATTTGTGCTCACCCACGAACGAAGGGGCAGAGCTCGTCAAACGCACGGCGAGGTCGTCGAACACCAAACCTCGCAGCGATGAAACAACTGCACATTTAAAACTACACGATCAACACATTATATATGATGTTTTTCATAACAAAATCGAAAAATATATGACCTAACTAATAATTCACAAATATATGACCCCGTCGGCCTCTGGAAGGCCAAAGAACACCTTTTCGGGAGGTGTCGGTGGTCGGGGTGTCCTGTCGGTGTCGGGGTGCCGTGTCGGGGTCTCGGGGTCGGGTGTCGGGTCGGGGTGCCGGGTCGGGGTCGGGGTGCCGTGTCGGTGTCGGGGTAAGGGTGGGTGTGGTGTCAGGGTGTCGGTGTCGGGGTGTCGGTGTCGGGGTCGGGGTCTCGGGGTCGGGGTGTCAGGTCGGGGTGCCGGGTCGGGGTCGGGGTGCCGTGTCGGTGTCGGGGTAAGGGTGGGTGTGGTGTCAGGGTGTCGGTGTCGGGGTGTCGGTGTCGGGGTCGGGGTCTCGGGGTCGGGGTGTCAGGTCGGGGTGCCGGGTCGGGGTCGGGGTGCCGTGTCGGTGTCGGGGTAAGGGTGGGTGTGGTGTCAGGGTGTCGGTGTCGGGGTGTCGGTGTCGGGGTCGGGGTCTCGGGGTCGGGGTGTCAGGTCGGGGTGCCGGGTCGGGGTCGGGGTGCCGTGTCGGTGTCGGGGTAAGGGTGGGTGTGGTGTCAGGGTGTCGGTGTCGGGGTGTCGGTGTCGGGGTCGGGGTCTCGGGGTCGGGGTGTCAGGTCGGGGTGCCGGGTCGGGGTCGGGGTGCCGTGTCGGTGTCGGGGTAAGGGTGGGTGTGGTGTCAGGGTGTCGGTGTCGGGGTGTCGGTGTCGGGGTCGGGGTCTCGGGGTCGGGGTGTCGTGTCGGGGTGCCGGGTCGGGGTCGGGGTGCCGTGTCGGGTCGGGGTGCCGTGTCGGGTCGGGTTTTTTTCCTCTTTTTTCCTTTTCTTCTTCTTCCTATTCTTCCTTTTCTTCCTTTTCTTCCTTCTTCTTCTTCTTCTTCTTCTTCTTCTTCTTCTTTCCTTTTTCCTCTTCTTCTTCTCCTCCTCTCCTCTTTTTTCTTCTTCTTCTTCCTCTTCTTCTTTTTTCTTCTCCTCCTCTTCTTCTTCTTCCTTTCCTTTTTCCTCTTCTTCTTCTCCTCCTCTCCTCTTTTTCTCTTCTTCTTCTTCTTTCCTCAAACTAAACTAAACCTAAAACTAAAACTAAAACTAAAACTAAACTAAACATAAACCTAAAACTAATAAAACAGAAAAAAAGGAAAAAACTAAATCTAAACCTAAAACTAAACTAAAACTAAACCTAAAACTAAAACTAAATCTAAACTAAAACTAAAAAAGAAAAAACATGAAAAAAAATAGAAAAAAGGAGGGGGGCTCACCTGGGGCAGGGCCGGTGGAGGAGGGGGGGGGCGCGGGGCGGCGGGGCGCCGGGGCGGCGGCGGCGGGGGCGAGAGGCGGCGGCGGGCGGCGGCGGCGGTGGGGTGGGAAGTGGTGGCGGGGCGAGAAGAGAACAGAGAGGGGCGGGGGGTACGGGCCGTTAGATACTGCCCTCTTTGCCGTCCGCCCCTCTTTGTCGTCCGCCCTTTTGCCTCTTTGTCGTCTGCTGGCAGACGGCAAAGAGGTGGGCCGTTAAGTTTTCCCAAACGGGCGGGGGGTGGGGGCCACCTCTCGGCAAAG
The DNA here is from genome assembly GCF_003073215.2 of Triticum urartu. Classification (NCBI taxonomy): domain Eukaryota; kingdom Viridiplantae; phylum Streptophyta; class Magnoliopsida; order Poales; family Poaceae; genus Triticum; species Triticum urartu. The sequence continues at coordinate 56,727 of NW_024115899.1, read as the reverse complement.
AGCTTCTTTGCCGTCAGCCTGATCTTTGCCGTCTGCTTTTTGGTAGCTGATGGCAAAGAGCTTCTTTGCCGTCAGCTAGCAGACGGCAAAGAGCTGGCAGATGGCAAATTAGCTGATTCCAGTAGTGTTAGTTTCATCAAACCGCACATCTACAGTTTCCACAACCTTGTGAAGAACGTTGTTGAAGACTCTGTAGGTGCGCGAGTCCTTTCCGTAACCAAGCATAAAACCTTCATGTGCTTTCGGTGCAAATTTTGAGTTGTGATGAGGATCTCTTATCCAACATTTAGCACCGAAGACTTTGAAATAACTTACATTGGGTTTCTTATCAGTGAGGAGTTCATAGGCAGTCTTCTTGAAGAATTTGTGAAGATATACTCTGTTGATGATGTGGCACGCAGTATCAATTGCCTCAGTCCAGAAATGACGAGGCATTTTGTATTCATCAAGTATAGTGCGAGCCATCTCAGCAAGAGTCCTGTTCTTGCGCTCCACGACGCTGTTCTGCTGAGGAGTATAAGGAGCAGATAACTCATGAGTAATACCAAGTTCATCAAGATAGTCATCGAGACCAGAATTCTTGAACTCAGTGCCATTGTCACTTCTGATGTGCTTGATCTTCACACCAAAGTTGGTTGAAGCCCTTGAGGAAAATCGTTTGAAGACTTCCTGCACTTCATGTTTGTAAGTAACAAGGTGTACCCATGTGTAACGAGAGTAATCATCAACAATAACAAAGCCATATTGAGATGCTTCATTTGAAACAGCAGAATAATGATTAGGACCGAAGAGATCCATGTGAAGCAATTCAAATGGACGAGTGGTGGTCATAATAGTCTTCGCTGGATGCTTGGCCTTTGTCATCTTCCCAGCTTCACAGGCTCCACATAGGTGATCCTTGAGGAATTTGACATTATCGATGCCAATGACATGCTTCTTCTTCGCAAGCGTGTGCAAATTCCTCATGCCTGCATGACCGAGTCGTCGATGCCAGAGCCAGCCTTCTGAAGCTTTTGCAAGTAGACACATGGCTGGTTGTGGTCCTGTAGAGAAATCAACAATATATAGGTCTCCTCTCCTAAATCCTTCGAAGACTTTGGAATTGTTAGCTTCCATAACCACAACACAAAGGTACTTACCAAAGACAACAACCATATCCAGATCACAAAGCATTGAGACAGACATAAGGTTGTATCCTAGGGACTCAACAAGCATGACTTTGTCCATGTGTCGATCCTTTGTGATCACAACCTTACCTAGACCCAATACCTGACTTTTGCCTTTGTCAGCAAAGATGATATGCTTCAGATGTGACGGGGATAATGGAGCATCCATCAATAGATTCTTGTCACCAGTCATGTGATTTGTACATCCACTATTGAGGACCCACTTAGTGGCTTTGGGTTGATCATCCTGCAGATGAATTAGTGCAGCTTACAAACTCATATACTTCATTAGTGAAGAATATGACATCAATTCATCAGATCAATTTCATCAAGCAAAAGAACAGATAAAGCAATATGAGGACGTGAGAAATGAAAGTTCATTTCTTCATGATTAGCCTGCGTCCTATCAGGCATACTCAGGTCTCCAGCAAATTCTTCAGACGATTATGTACGTCTGGAGACCTGACCCTGCAGAAGAGATTAGTTCTTTTTCTTCACCACCCGCATCTGAAGGGGTGGCAAAGAGTTCATCACTCTGGAGCTCCATACGAGAAGGATGGCATAGAAGCCAGTCCATTTCATTTCACATAAGAAGGGTTAGAATAAGCATAAGAGTAAGCAGAGAAATTCTTCGAGGACTTATGGACATAATGATTTGAAGAATAATGCACATATCCATAATCCTTAGATCTTCCCTGCGAAACAGACGGGTTAGCATGATGATGTTCATATGAAGACTTTGATCCTTTTGAGGAATATGATCCATGTGAGGAGTTTGGTCCGTATGAGGACTTGGATCCATATGAAGAATTTGGTCCATATGAAGAATTTGATCTGGGTTCCTATTCTTCACAGGTGGCGTCATGATGACATTCACCTGAAGATTTTCAAGGCATCTTTTGAGAACCCAGATTTTCTTCATAGGGGGACCGTTCCTGCAGTTAGTGCCAACATATCTAGCAAATACTTCACCATTCTGATTTTTGAACAGTTTGTAGTTGGAGTCAAATGACTCATCATCAAAATGAGGAGATTCACATGCAAATCCAGATAGGTTAGATGGATCAACTGGAGGTCCCTTTGCAGCAAGCCATGTAGTTTTGGGGTACTGCTCAGGCTTCCAATATGTACCATCAGCATTGAGTTTCCTCTCAAAAGCAATACCCTCTTTCCTAGGGTTCCTGTTGAGGATCTACTTTTTAAGCACATCACAAAGAGTCTGATGCCCTTTGAGGCTTTTGTACATGCCTGTCATGTACAATTCCTTCAACCCTACATCATCAATGATAATAGCAATGTCCTCAGATGAGGAATTAGTGATAGCAGAGGCATGTGAAGAATTTGAAACATTAGCAGCATTTGAACATTCAGGTGAAGAATTAGCAGATTCACGTTCAATGCATTTCAAACATGGAGGAACAAATTCTTCCTGAGAAGCGCTGATTTGTTGAGCAAGTCATGAATCGCGCTCCTTTTGAAGATCTTCATAACTCACTCTTAGCTTCTCAAGGTCTTGCTTTCTTTGAAGAAATTCATAGGAAAGCTTCTCATGATCAGATAAGAGAGTGTTATGCTGATCTTGAAGGGTGTCATATTTAGTATGAAGTCTCTGAAGACTTTCAGCCAAAGCTTTTGACTGATCCATTTCTTCATCCAACATATCATCGCTCTTGTTTAGCATATAGTGAACTTTTTCCAAAGCTCTTTGTTGTTTAGTGGCAAGGGAAGCAAGTTTGACATAGTTGGGTCCAAATTCATCACCGGATTCATCATCACTAGACTCGGATAGGTAGCATTCAGTTACCTCAGCATCTTTTGCCATAAGACATGATGCAGAAGATGATGATTCTGGTTCAAATGTCATTGCTTTGAGAGATTCCTTGAAGTCCTCAAACCAAGGATCATGACAGGTTTGATGACCTTCATAGACCTCAGAGAGACGGTCCCAGATGATCTTCGCATGATTGAGATGCATGATATTTCTGAACTGATTTTGTGACAGACTGGAGCAGATGACATCCTTCGCCGTGAGGTTGAGAAGAGTGTACTTGCGAATGTCATCAGCTTCCGCCATCTTGCACAGATCGGTCAGACCAATCTCAGTGACGGTCCACAGCTCACTGCTCATCGCCATGAGGTGTTTCTTCATCATGGCCTTCCACTTGGGATACTCGTGACCATCAAAGACGGGGCATGTCACTTTCGTCATACCTGCGGTCGACATAACTAAAACTCCAGGCGATTAAACCAAAATCACACAGAACAAAGGAGTACCTTGCTCTGATACCAATTGAAAGTGCGTTATATCGACTAGAGGGGGGTGAATAGGCGATTTTTATGAAATTCTTCACTGAGGAATTTGCCGGTGAGGAAATTCCTTAGCGAAGAACTACTAGCAGCGGAATGAGTACTCAAAAGTAAGCATAACAGAATACAGGCATAGTCATCATGATGAAATGAAGACAGGCAAAGAGTACAGGAAGCGTAAGCATAGGATAACACAAGATGAAGACAATCAGACTGAAGAAATTGAACTAAGGAAATTGAGAAGATATTCAGTCAAAGTCTTCAAGCATAGATATGAACAAGCACACAACATAGTTATGAGGAAATGGAAGAGTTGAGGAAATGCAACCAGTAAGCTCGGTGAAGACAATGATTTGGTAGACCAGTTCCAACTGCTGTCTCAGTTGTACGTCTGGTTGGAGCGGCTGAGTATTTAAACTCGAGGACACACAGTCCCGGACACCCAGTCCTGAACACGCAGCTCAGGACACCCAGTCCTCACCGTATTCTCCTTGAACTAAGGTCACACAGACCTCGTCCAATCACTCATGGTAAGTCTTCAGGCGACTTCCAAACCTTCACAAACTCGGTCAATCGGCGATCCATAATTCCTCTTGGATGCTCTAGACCATGACGCCTAACCGTCTGGAAGAAGCACAGTCTTCAAAGGTAACAAGCGTCGGATCCACTCAGGATCAAACTCTTCAGTGATGCTCAATCACTTGGGGTTTGTAGGTGTTTGGGTTTTGGGTTTTTGGTTTTTCCTCACTTGATGATTTTCGCTCAAAGTCCTCAGAGGATGGGTTGCTCTCAAATGACAAGTGTCAGTTTCTCTCGGAGCAGCCAACCAGCTAGTGGTTGTAGGGGGCGGCTATTTATAGCCTAGGGAGCAGCCCAACATGATAAGACATAAATGCCCTTCAATGATATGACCGTTAGGTGGATAGATATTTTGGAACAGCTGGCGCATAGCATAGCAACGGTCGGAATTTTGAGTAGCAAAATCCTCAGGGCTATCATGTTCCTCACTGTGTAGGCAATCCGCACTGGCGAATTCCTAACTCCTCAGTCAGGACAAATTCCTCAGAGACCAGAAGAACTTCGTCTCTATCACTGAAGAAATTGACTGAACTGTATGAGATTTCCAATGGCTTCACTCGAAGGGATTGGTAGGTATGGGATTTTGAGTTGAGCATCACATGGAAATTTTTCCTTAGTATTTCCTCGACCCCCTTTAACAGTACGGTGTTTCCTATGACTCAAGAAAGAGAAAATGAAACTACGAAAACAAAAGTCTTCACGCTTCATGTTCCTCGAATGAATACCAAGTCTTCAAGGTCACACCAATTTCTTCACTTTCAAGGTCTTCAGAAGGTCTTCAGAAATCCAAAGTCTTCAGTTGAAGAACTTTATTTTTAGGGGTCAACTTTCTCTATAAATATCAAACTCCTCATAGACTTATAGACCTGTGTACACTCACAAACGCATTAGTCCCTTAACCTATAAGTCTTCAATACACCAAAATCACTAAGGGGCACTAGATGCACTTACATTCCTGATCTGGTGGCTACGGGATTGCTCAAACCAAGGGCAGGGAGAAATCCCTGCTCGGCTTGTCGATGCTTGCAGCAGCGATACTCACGAGTGTTGTTCCCTTCTTGGAGGTGTTGCCATGGCCTCCCTCTACGCCCCTCTTCGAGCACCAGGGGAAACCCTGGGTCTAATTCTTTGGATCGGACGACGATGGCGCCACAAAGTCATTATCCTTCTTGTAGGCTCGTCTTGTGTGCTCGCGACATCCCCGGTGATGAATTTGTGGCTGTTGGTTGCTGCGTAGGTTAGGATCTCCTCTCAAGTTAGGGGTTTTGCTGTGTTGTTTGCTTGTTCGGGCCGAGTACCCATTCTGTGCTTTGGGAACCTTGTTCACACCATCACGCGTTCGTGACCTGTGTTGTACTCCATGTACTCATTCTATTTTCTTCTATCAATTAAATGATACGCAAGCTTTGCGTATTCGCGAAAAAAAATAATATATATAGTAGATCAACATTGCACAAAAGTCAATCCCTACATGAACGACATAGGCTAAAAGTACACTTGTACCCTTATCGGTCTCGATAAACAACTTTCCCAAGATTCAAAGCTAAGAAATCCTGCTAATTTCATTCAATCAAATAAAATGTATTATCAAGCGAGAACATAACACATGAACACAATCTATGCATACTACAAAGTATGCTTATGAGTTTTCACAATACAATGTCTCCGAGCTTAGAGGAAGATTATTGCTAATTTCTCCATGGGATCAGGGTTTGCAAATGGATGGCTCCTTCGCGCGAAGAAGATGGCTTATTGGCAGGAGTTGACTCTTTGGTTAAAGAAGATGGCTTCTTGGCAGCAGCTAGTTGTTTGGCCGAAGATGATGGCTTCTTCGTAGCAGCTGGTTGTTTGGCCGAAAAAGATGGCTTCTTCATAGCAGCCGGCTGTTTGGACAATGAAGATGGCTTCTTCGCAGTAGCTGGCTCTTTGGCCAAAGATGGCCCCTTTGGCAGCTTAGATATAGCTAGCGTGCCTAAAACTTGAAGAGGGCCACGATAAAACGTACTAGTTGGGCGCATCATTTCATTGTTAATTAAATGAGCCACCAAATATCTAATGCAAACATGGTCTTTGTGTGTGTCATATTTGTGTTGCATCAAGCCCATGTTGTTTTTGAAATCACTATGACTCTTTACTAGATTCTACTCACGGACTAACTCATCCAAACCGACACACACGTAAAACCTGACATGGCGCTTCCCGGCGACTGTTGCGAAACAGGAAGTGGTGGTGATTAAGCTAGTAGCAACCTTTAAGGGCATACTCTTCTTTGTTGGTGTGCCTGAACAAGTAGAACGCATAGTCCATTGCGCCCTTGATATCTTTGAGGTCCCATTTTTTCTGGCCATTACCATCTTTGGCCCTCATGGTATCATCATAGCACACTTTGTTCCAAGAGGGGACGATAACCACAAGGATCCAATGGTTAATTATGCATACGAGGGACAAAGGCTTTACTATACATGCGTGTATGCATAAAAAATAAATTCTGACTAGGTTGAAAGACTTACAGGATTTTTTAGGGCGTGATGATGTATGATTTATCTTTCTGAGCTACCCACGCCCGTGCAATATACTCGGAGACACACGTTGTGTTTTTCTAGAGCTCGTGCCAGGTGCAAAAGCAGGAATCGATGAAACCAACATCTGAGTAATGCGCTTGGCCTCTTTGGCTTGGAAAAGAGTCCATGGTCTAATTATGGACAACTCTAGTTTTCCCTAGGTTAAATAAATACCAGAAGTCCTAGTACTCAATGTTGAATTCATTTTCTTTAGAATCACGAGAGAAGTGAAACCAATGGCACCAAGACCCGGAAGTTGTCTCGGTATCCCTTTGGGTCACTACATTGAATCATGTACGCTTCATGCAGAGTTAGTCCCTCCTCCTCAAGGTTCTGAAGGGCCTTCGTGTCGAGCATTGGCTCACCTCTAGTGTACTTTGCGCGTCACCCTAGCTTCATTGTTGAAGACATATCGGCCTAGATGCCAATAGTGCTTTTTTCTTGCATTGAGAAAGATCAACAATAGTAGGGGACGGACCCTTCAGGGCAGTGTGCTCAAAGTGATCTATGACATCAATTTCCATATTAATGCCTAGATCCCGCAACTCGTTAAACGTGGCGTGGTCTTCAGTACATAAATGAGAAGGTTGTCGAACTCTGCCGCTATATTGTCCATGTGACAAACTTCGCGGAGAGGACATCCCTTTGATAATTATGTCTTTTTCGGCCAAAGGATCAATTTATTTATGCACTATACAAGCTTCGTGGATGTGTCTTCAGTTGGTTCGGACACTAAAAACTTCTCCCATCCTGGTTCAACTATATCCACCTGCACTAACGCCATATCCAGCATTATAGGGTTATGGTGCACACTGACCCATTCTATAGTTGGGATGGACAAGTGGGGTTCATGCCAGGTATGGTATATGTAAGTGACATTTAGGTTTGACTTGTGATATAAAAGTATAGCATTCTTAAAATCTATGTATCAAACTGAGTTACATGGTGGTAATAAGGGTACAATGATATGTAGTATTGAATCTAACTGTTAAATAGTAAATGGGGTGTGGACCTATGAGGCCTTCGGTGGCCGAGCCTTGGCTACTTTGTCATCCGGTGTGTGGAGGAGAAGACTTTGTCAATATGATAGAGAGAGGTGATTTTTTAATATAATTTGAAGTTGGTTTGAAGCTCCTGTCTTGCTCCTCTAAAAATCGAATGACAATTTTTTGAGCATGGAAAATTGAAGGCCCGAGATGGTAAATGATATTATCGCGAGAATGGCAATTTCCTTCAGTAAGCTTGACAAATTATTGCCATGTTCAATTGGAATTTGTAATGCTTGCTAAAGGAAATTGTCATCCTCGCGACAACATAATTTGCCCCAAAGACATTTGATTTGCCAGGCTTAAAAAACAGACGTCGGATTTATAGAATTTTTTTCATGTATGCATGTTTGCTTGCAAGAATGAGGCTACTGCATGTTTCGAGCTGAATTGAAGGTAAGACTAGAAATTACTTGCATTTTTTATTAGAGCGGAATTACTCGGTAGTTGGAACATGTGTGGAGTGTGTTCATGCGTACTTCCCAAAGGAACGTTGGTCATATTTCACAACGAAATGTCTCTCTCATGGTACTACAACCTTGAGAAAATCAATTAGAATTTTCGTAAGTGCATGAGATCCGGTTGTAAATAATATAATTTATTGTAGTGAATGTACTATCTGATAATGATAATCTTCTGATGGTTGTTTTGCAGGTTATCGTGTGAATAATGTTGCTCCGGTTCTCCATTCATATTAATTTACATTCATCAAGCCTTATATGTAATAGAGATGACGCAAGCAAGCACCTTGATCCTCAGGCTTATAAAAGTTACAATTATATATACTCGGCTTGGCATTTGTTTGTCTTGCTTGAGTTAAATCATCTCCGGCGTTGTGCGCTTTTTAGCGGAGGTCCACAATTTGGTATGCTCGCATATACTTGCCTTCAATTACTGCTCTTATGTTGTATGCAATTGCTGTAACTCATGTTGCAGTTCTATTACACCAAAATGTGTTATATTGAGCTTGTTCTATGCTAATTTTTAAATCTAGAACTACCATGGTGGAGGGATGTTAACACTCTTTTCTTAGTGACCATGTAACTTACAATAACTATGCAAAAGTATGTCATGTCTTTGAAAACACTATAATTCGCTTGAGCTTGTCACATTTAGATTTCTTGACTCACTAACGATGTGCAAGCTTTAGAGAAAAGAACTCATCATATCATGGAGGCACACGTTGCTAAAATTGCAGAGAGACAAACGGTAATTCTAGCTAAGTTCGCTAGAAAGCCGCCACCCAATCTGGTAGAGAGTGTCAAGATGATGAAAAACAATGAAGATTCTCCAGAGGTGCTTGATAAGAGTCATATACCCGAACAATCATACTCTATTGCAAACTTACTGAAGATATTGACACTCAAACATTCAGTACCCGAGGTATCAAATGATGAGGCGTATAAACACTTCGTTGATCAAGTTGCAATAAAGGTATGTGAACTAGATGCCGAAGAGAAGAACTTATATGTAAGCTTCTCGCTAAACAAGAGGGTATATTTGAGTGATTGAATCTTGAAATTGAATTGAACAAGTCCAATGCTTTATGTGATATAGGGGCCAGTGTTTCCACTACCCTAGGACAATTTATGATAATCTCAATCTTGGTCCTTTTGTTACTAGTGAAATTAAGTTGGACATGTCAAATTCTACCTTCCACAAGTATTAGGGAATAAACATGGTGTGGTCATTCAAATTAATGATTGCCTTGTTATGGTTGATCTTGTTATAGTTGATATTCCTCAATATCCCATTGCACCTATTATACTAGATAGGTTGTTCTTAAGGACCATTAAAGCTACCATTAATGTAATTGAAGTAAACATGTGATTTGACCTTCTATCGAATGATCCTTTTGTTAAACACCCCCCTCCCATGAAAAAAGATGAACAATAAAGTCTGGACATGCTGCCTATATATGTATTATCACAACATTATCTGGCATGAACATGAGTGTTCCATATTGCACTTACACACATGAGAAAGTCATTGTTCACACTTTTTATGCATTGGATAATTACACTTGGCGAACCAATGAACGCCATCCAAGTCTCCACCATAAGAAACACCTTCCAATGACATTTGCACGTTTTTTATTTCCACTTGGTTAGGATAGGCGAGTTTGCCACACAGGAGATGGAAATCCTTACTTTCAAACAAACGGGGAGGAAAGAGTTTAAAAAGGAGTTTGGTTAGAATAAGAATTAAATGATGAAGCAACAACTCTACGTCTAAGGAACTTCTACAATGTATTATCTGCTTGGTTCAAACATGTGCTAGATACTCTTTGAGGAGGAATTTTTCTAGGTACTAATACTTTGGATGCTTTTAATGTAATAGAGGGTCTAGTTGAGGTCACGATCAAAAGAAAACAAACCATGGTTGGTAAGTGAGAATGCCATTATCATCGAGAAACTTGACAAATTATGTGAAGTTATTCCTATTTTGGAATCATTAGGTAATAGTGCTAAAAATACTCCAAGGGACTCTTGATAAGACTAGACGTGACTTTGGAAATAATATGAAAAAGTTAGTAGAGTTTGAGACAAGTTTAAGCAACATGAACAATGAGGTGACTAGTTATTCCACATATTGAGAACACCGAGTGATGTCACGACAAGCAAACGCGTTCCAGAACATGGCCCACAGCCTGTAGTATCTCTTTTTTTGTGAGTAATGCCTGTAGTATCTCAGCTAGGTTGAACTGGGCCACAAATGCAAGGGACAAAAATCGATGCAAGATACCAAACAAAAGTCAAAGGTATATACTTTACACCCGGCAAAACTCACCATGTGCATAATACGGAGCGAAGCAACAAGGAGCTTTCTGTGAGTCCAGCAAATACATGGGAGCATATTTTACTTGCTTCGTTTGGTAGTGTTGGACGTTGTGTAAATTGTAAATGGTTTGTGTCGTTAGACACTGATGTACTTTATCATCCACTTATGCAAACATTGATAAAAAATCTAATACTACCACATAACATTTTCTTTTACAATTTGCATAAGTAGCATTCGCTGGATTTATTTTATCGTGATTGGTGAATGGAGGAAGTTTATAACCAAATTTCTCTAAGTGAAATGTCTATTGGATGCAAGATAAGTGTGAAAAAAATATCATGTATAAATGCTGCAGAGAGAGAACCAAGTCCAGTGGTAAAAACAACATCCCTGCTCTCTGATTCGCCGATCGGACCCTCCCACGGATCGCCGCCAGCCAAACCAATCTCCACCGTCCGCTCCCCCAAGATCCGACGGTGAGCGCACTACGTCACGCGGATCGCCCTCCCCTGCCCTGAAGCTCCTGCCTCCAATAAAAGCCGCGCCCTCGCCGCCGTCCCAACACACAGACTCAGAGCATTTCGAGCAAGCACCGCCGCCGACGCATCTCGAGTAGTTTCCAGCTCGCCGGAGGAGGAGAAAGATGGCAGGAAGGAAGGGCGGCGACAGGAAGAAGGCGGTTACCCGCTCCGTGAAGGCCGGGCTCCAGTTCCCCGTGGGCCGCATCGGGCGCTACCTCAAGAAGGGCCGCTACGCCCAGCGCGTCGGCTCCGGCGCCCCCGTCTACCTCGCCGCCGTCCTCGAGTACCTCGCCGCCGAGGTATGTACCCATCTTTCCTGTCCCCGAGCATCTCTTCTGCTCTGTTCTTCTCGTGCTCGACAGATGACTGATTTTGTATGGGTGGGCTTCTGAATCTCAGGTCCTGGAGCTTGCAGGCAACGCTGCCAAAGACAACAAGAAGACACGCATCATCCCCCGCCACCTGCTTCTCGCCGTCCGCAACGACCAGGAGCTCGGCAGGCTGCTCGCTGGCGTGACCATCGCCCACGGCGGCGTGATCCCCAACATCAATTCCGTGCTGCTCCCCAAGAAGTCCGCCGCCGCCGAGAAGGAGGCCAAGTCGCCCAAGAAGAAGGCCGCCACAAAGTCCCCCAAGAAGAAGGCCGTCGCCACCAAGGAGTAGGCGCCCCGTAGCCTAGCCTGCTCCTTGATTCAGGGAGAAGATGATGAGACTTTTGATTGATTGGATCATGTGTATCTAATTGCCTATAGTCTAGTGGCTCTTTCATCACTTCGATGAGCAAGCCAGTAAGGGCTCTGTTGTACCCGATTAATGTCGAGAATGGCTGAAGATGCAATCCTTCACCATCATGTGCTCTACTGAATGTTTGTTGCGCTGCTTTTGCTTCAGAAAGTGTGCATCTATCCCCTTGTACCTTCTGTCAGTTTATAAGACGATAACAGAACTAATTTGGATAAAGAAGAGTTTAACTGTAAACGCAAGTTTCTTCAAAACTCTTTGCAGACAAACATGACGAATTAAGACTTGTCCATGCTTGATTATGCGTCAGGAAATTACAAAAAACCAAAACATTCTTTCAGACAATTCAATTTTGATCTTCCCCCCCTCTAGCTCAGTTGGTTGCAGATTATTAAGCATTTTTTTTTCCTGTTCTAGTTGAGCCGGTGACAAGGGATCTAAACTTTCGCTAGTTACATGTAGTATATGATGCCCTTGGCAAATGAGGTAGTACAGTACTACTATTGGACCGAACTACTGCTTACTGAAAAATTAAGACATCGCAACGCTCATCAATCAAAATTTAAGACGAGGGCAGAGCTAGTAGTCAGGCCCTCCAGATGAGGTACTAGTAGAAGAATTTTTGTGACAGGAGGGTAAATACAGTATTGCTGGGGTAAATAAGGAAATTGATGCTGTGCTTGATGTTCTTCAATAAAAAGCACCATTTTCAGAAAATCAGCCGTTTCACACATGATGTTTATGACAAACTAATAAGTATCCCTCTTGCCCCCCCTTTTTTTTTTACATTTAGCGTCAACTGTAACTGTGCTTTCGAAATCAAAATATTTATGTTATCATATTACAGCTGGTGGGAGCAATTCTAGAAAATACTGCAAAATCTCGTACGGCAAAATCAGTTTACAGTATACTGCAAAACGTTCACACGGTAGGGCTTATGTTATTTTTTTCCTGAATAAAGACACCCAAAAGGTATCTTAGATCTAATCAATATCGAGGAAAGGGAAGGTGAATACAACGGATACATAATAGGACGTAAAGCAACCAATAAAAGCACAAAGTTACATTAAAAGCATACAAGTCTTCTTCCTATTGTACGCCGCCCGTCGGAGCTTGAAAATTGCACTGAACCAATAACAAAGAAAAGCAACAACTGCAAACGCCCTCGCCATACTGCAAATGTTTATACGGTATGGCCCGTGGTCTGGTAGAACAGACCATGTAAAAATTATTTCAGGTCAGATGTGGAGCCCACAAGTCATCCGTTGAATTTACAATAGGGTCCCTAAAAAATAGCACAAAGCACCCTGAAAGCAAAAAATAAATTAAAATTGGGTCCTGGACGTAGAATGATGCAGATGTTGGGTGAGTATGTCGGTGTCAAAACCGGCGGATCTCGAGTAGGGGGTCCCGAACTGTGCGTCTAAGGCGGATGGTAACAGGAGGCAGGGGACACGATGTTTACCCAGGTTCGGGCCCTCTCGATGGAGGTAATACCCTACATCCTGCTTGATTGATCTTGATGATATGAGACAAGAGTTGATCTACCACAAGATCGAAGAGGCTAAACCCTAGAAGCTAGCCTATGGTATGATTGTTTTCCTGTCTATCGACTAGCCTGACCCTGGTTTATATAATGCACCAGAGGCCTAGGATAACAAGAGTCCTAGCCGAATACGCCGGTGGGGGAGGAGTCCTTGTCTTGACCATCAAGTCTTGTGGAATCTTCCTTGTATGCGGCAGCTGTCTGAACTGGCCCATGAGTATACGGCCATGGGGGTCCTCGGCCCAATCTAACTGATCGGGAGACGGCGTGGTGAGTACCCCCTAGTCCAGGACACCGTCAGAGTACTTGTTGCATGAATTTTCTATCCTCCCATTTCTGCGGTGAAAGGGATTGTGCAGGTAAGCTGATTCGACCCGTGTCTTGGTTAATACGAAGCTACAAATGAAGATGTTTGTAATGTAGAGTGGAAGCTGAAATTATACCAAAATTCCGCGAGAGCCAAATAATGACTCCATTCTTCGGACATGCCTGGATAAAACAACGAAGATTGATTTCGAGGCATTGATTCACCTTTTCCGTTTGACCATCCATATGAGGATGGTGTGCTCATGTTCCGCTCAGTGCCAATTGTGTCGAATAGTTATGTCCAAAACTTGCTTGTGTACACCGGACCTTGTCTGATATGATGGATGCAGATAGACCGTGCAACTTATAAACATTGTCAACATAGGAAAAAGCCACTTTTACTGCGAGTGACTGAGTGGAAGGAAATGAGCGTATCTGGTAAATTTGTCCACATCGACCAATATGCACTTGAACTTCCCAGACTGTGGTAGCTCGTCAATCCATAATGACTACCTTCCGGGCGCCGTTCGGCAAAGGCAATGGTTCAAGGAGGCTGGGGTATTTCACTCACTCTAGTTTATCTTGTTGGCAGATCAGGCAGGCCTAGACATACTGAAGTACTTGTCTCTTCATTTTTGGCCATGCAAAGAGAGTTTGCGCAATCGGTGATATGTGAAGGAATCCAGAATGGCCCCCACCTAGCCGGCGTGAACCACTTTGAGTATTTTGTGTTGTAGTGTAGGAGCTCCTCCCAACCAGATGCGGCCTCTGAAGTAGAGTAACCCATATTTAGAGTAAACTGTTACTTAGTATCGGGTTGTGTTTGTAGGTTCTAAATTATCTTACTCACCCGAGGATTGGACGCGTAACTGGCAACAACATACTGTAGCCAAGCTGGTCGACAGACTGAAATTGCTGACATATGTTCCTTTGAAAGAGCAAGTCGAGAAAGTGCATCAGAAGCATTATTAGTGTATCATTACCTGTAAATGATCTTGTACCTCAGACCCATCAGCTTGGTGAAGGCCTTTTATTGCCAAGGAATAGAGAGTCGTTGATCATCCAAGTGAATGGGGATGCGTTGGTCCGTTCTAGTGATAAATTCTTCAGTTTGTAAGTAGGGGCGCCATTGTTCAACTACCATCAATGTTGCCATGCTTATTTCTCATAGGTAGATAGACCCTCGATTCTTAGGACCCAGAGGCTTGCTCATATATGCGATGGGGTGGCGACATCGGTGTAATACTTCTCCCACACCATACTCACATGCATCCGTGTCTATGGTGAAAGGTTTAGTAGAGTCCGGTAATTGCAGAATGGGTGCAGAGATAAGGTGTTGCTTCAGTAATGTAAATGCAGTTTGTGTTTCATCTGTCCACACAAAAGGTTGATGTTTTTTCAACAAGTTGAACAATGCTCTTGCTATGATTCCAAAGTGATCCACAAACTTCCTATAATAAGTTAATAAACTGCAAGTCCCAAAAAGCTTCTGACCTCTTTAATATTATTGGAAATTGGCCATTGCTGAATGGTTCTGGTCTTGCTGGGGACCCTGTGCATCAATGAAATGTCCCAAGTATACAACCTGTGATTGGCCAAATGAACATTTGGATTGCTTAGCCTGCCATTGATCTCGATGAAGTAACTGTAGCACTTTGATGATCCACAAGTGTAGGGAGTCGCAACAGTCATCGAGTGTAGTATTTCACACAAATTTATTGATTCACACAAGGGGAGCCAAAGAATATTTATAAGCTTTAAGAGTTGAGTTTTCAATTCAACCACACCTGAGAAGTTATTTCCTTGCAGCAAACGGAGCGCCGAGGGCCCCACAAGCTCAGCCAACGCGCACCAGGGGGAGGGGGCGTCCCCTGAGCTTGTGGCCCCCTCTGTTAGTTCTTTGCGCCAGTATTTTTTATACATTCCAAAACAATTCTCCATATAATTTCGTCCAATTTTGAAAACTTTTATTTCTGCACAAAAACAACAGCAAGACAGTTCTGCTGAAAATAACGTCAGTCCAGGTTAGTTTCATTCAAATCATGCAAATTAGAGTTCAAAGTAAGAGGAAAAGTGTTTGGAAATTTAGATACGTTGGACCTAATCCAACATACTCGTCTCTCGGCTGAGGGTGACGTGGTTTATTGGGGTCTTAGCAGAAATGCTAAATTCTCGACCAAATCCATGTATAAATGGCTAGAGAAATCTTTTAGTGGTTGCAGCTATAAATGGATTTGGGAGGCTAAACTACCTCTCAAAATCCAAATTTTTATGTGGCAATTAGCCCAGAATGATGTTCTTACCTGTCAAGTTATGACGAGTAGGAAATGGCCTGGTAATCTATCCTACTTCTTTTGCAGTGAACCTGAGGCCACCACACGATTTATTTTACTTGTTCGGTTGCTTGGGTGATCTGGCAATCGGTGGGGGTTGTGTTAGGGACTAAGCTTTGTCCTAATAACTATTGGCGATATTATGTTTGGAGTCGCAAGTTTCTTCCTGATGGTTACAAGTTTCATACGGTTGGTTTAGGTAGTTGCCCTTCTGTAGTGCTTGTTAGTTGCTAAAAAACGTTTCTTGTGATGTTGGTGTTATGTCCCTATTTTGCGGGCATGTAATAGGACTAGTTTATTTTGGTGCTATCAGATTTTTGACCCATAACATTCGTTTCAATGGCGGCGAATGTTGTGGGTTTTCTGTAGCGTGTTGAACTTGCCGCCTCTCTTTCCCCCTCCTCCCGAATGTTTCTGAGACTGATGTATTTTCGTTCTATGCAATGGAAAGGGGGCTAGCCCGGTTTTAGAAAAACGCGTTCACGGTAAAACTTTTATTGGTAGTTTTGTTTTTCAGCAATCTGACAAATAAATAAAAAAATCTAGTGCCATTTTTATTCGTTTGGAACACTGGAATTTTGTAAAATTAAAATGAAATAGTTTCTCTTCCAGCAAAGAAAATGACAAAACTGGATAGCATCGGCCTAGCCCCCCGCTATTGATGATTTGGGCCGTTAGTTGGGCTATCAGAATTGCATTAGGCCCGTTTCTGAGGCTCTTCCTTCCTCCCGTGTCGTTCCCTCCAAAACCAACGGACGACCAACCGCTGAAGGAATCTCTCTGCTTCTTGAAATCGATCGGTTGCAGCGGGCGCTCTGTCCGTCGTCGTCTATATAGCTAGCCTCCCTCGCCTCGCCTCGCCTCGCCTTCCTCCTCTCCCATCCTTTCTCATACGTAGCTTCCTTCCATCCGCCCTCTCCCTCTCCTCTTCAATTGGGCGCACCAGCGGTTCTTGCGAAGCTGTTCGACCGAGGCGAGATGGAGGACAAGCGGAAGGCCGTCGCCAACAATGAAGAGCGAAGGCAGCGCCAGCGGCGTGAGCGTGAGGCGGAAGCCGTGGAAGACACTGCGACTTCAGGGCGGACGCCGACTGCAGGCGGCAACGGGACTTCGCAGGAGCTTCCACGGGTGACGGCGGCGACTACGCCCGCTCTACGCCCCCCACCCGTCGCCTCTTCCCAGTTCGGTGCGTTTCCTTCCAACCCAAGAAAAGCTGTAAATCCTTTCTCTCTGGTCCACCCTGCGGTTCTTGGTTCTTCACTGACGACGGAGTTCGATTTCTTGGCTTCTGTTGCGTATTTCTGTTGCAGCAGACAACGGGCGTCCGCAGCACGCGCAGATCGGCAACGCCGGTGCGCCTAGGGTCACGGCAGTACTGTCATTGATCAGCAGCGCCTCCGCGACCAGCCTTCTTCTTCACGGGCAAGAGCACCAGGATGCACTTGTTGCGGCGGAGCGCCCACCACGCGGGTTGTTCTCAACCTGCTCGTGTGCGAGGCTTGCTACAGGCGGTTTTTTCACGCCGGTGCGCCTCAGCAGCACGCGCAGATCGGCTACGCCGGTGCGCCTCGGGGAGCAGTGCGCAATCCAGGTGCGTTCCCTCCCAAGAAAAAAAAAACCCTTTCTCTCTGTTCCGTGCAGTTCTTGATTCTTCCCTGACGCCGGACTTCGATTTCTTGGCGAGCAGTGGCAGTCCCTACCCGTGAGCAGCAGTTCTTGGCTAACATGGATGCGCCGCCGAGGCCTTTTTCCATGTTTCCCTTCCGGTGGGGCCCGGCGAACCCCGCACTGGAGCGGCAGTCTTCTTCACCAGGTGCGTTCCCTCCCAAGAAAACAAATCCTTTCTCTCTGTTCTTGGTTCTTCCCTGACGCCGGAGTTCGATTTCTTGGCTTCTGTTTCTGTTGCAGCCCGCAATGGGCCTCCGCAGCAGGCGCAGATCAGGCCTCCACCCCTCCACACCTTGGCACCGCCACCGGAGCGGCAGTCTTCTTCACGGGCAAGGGAGCAGCAGCTCCAGGCCCAGGCTGATGCGATGAGGCTGCAGGTGGCCAATATTCTGAACAACCCTTTCTCGCTCGTCCGGTCGGGCCCGGCGAACCCAGCGCCTCAGCGGCAGTCTTCTTCACCAGGATGCTACAGCAATATCTTCACCGGCAACGGGCCCTTGTTCAGCAGCGCCGGTGCACGTGCACCCCAGGCTCAGGGTCACGGTACTGCCATTGATCAGCAGCGCCAGCTCGACCTCCTCCGCGGCCAGCCTTCTTCTTCACAGGCAAGGGCACCAGGATGCTCTTCTTGCGGAGCGCGCGCCACGCGGGTTGCTCTCAAGATGCCCTTTTGCGACGCTTGCTTCAGGGATACATTCATGGCCAACGCGCCTCCTCCTCAGCATACGCGGATCGGCTCCATGCTTCCGAGTCCAGTCCCCAGCTACAACTACGCGCAGACCGGCACCGTGCGTCCGCAGCACACGCTGGCCGGCAATGTGTCTTCGAGTCCAGTCCCCACTCCCAGCAACGTGCATCCGGAGCTCCCAGCAACGCCGTCGCCGAGTTCAGTTCCCACTCCCAGCAACGCCGGCGCGCCTCAGGGTCAGCAGCAGTACCGGGATTCGGTGGTGGAACTGCTGGCGGCGACCGAGCCTTCTCCTCCGGCGGGTTCTCAGCGTGCCGCCTATTCGAGGTGCGAGGCTTGCCGCTTGTCCGGCGATAAGGCGTGCATGTTTTGCCACAACCCCGGCCCACCGCCGCCACCGCCAGGGCAGAGCTAGCTAGCTCACCTCGCCGCTGTGAGTGGAGAATGATTCCTCTGATGTGGCCAAATTAAATGTGGCAATGCTTGAGTGGATGATGAAACTATATACTTGTAGGACTTGTTTCCTTGTTTATTTGCTCACTCAGTGGATCTTTTCTGACGCTCATTCAGTGTGCAAATTTGAGTGCTCATTCAGTGTGCAGTCTGATTCGTTAATCTTTGGCTCTTTTCTGAAGCTTTAGTTTTGCCTTGTGTTTAACTGATTTTTGGCTCTTTGTGTATGATTGATTCACTTTCAGTTTAACCAAATGAGTACTCCGAGTTTAGTTCCTACTATTCCAGTTTAAGCTTATGTTCTGGCCAATATATAGCAGATTGGTTTGGTCCTACTATATCTTTCAGTCCTTTGTCGTCGCTAAATGATTTGCGTGGAGAATAGGCTCTGGATGCTTTGGTTTCCTGACGCTTTAGTTTTGCCTCAAGTGTTTGACTTTCAGTTCAACCAAATGAGTAATCAGAGTTTAGTTGCTACTGTTCTGGTTTAAGCTTACGAGTGATGATCGTTGTAAATTCTAGTAATGTGCTGCGGCCAATATATATATAACAGATTCAGTGCTGCATATGCTTGTCGTCGGTAAGTGATTCAGCGTGGAGAATACGGCTGTGGATGCTTTGGCTTTGCCTCTTATGTTTGACTGGTTTAGTTTCAGTTAAACCGAATGAGTGCTGGAAGTATTTAGTTTTAGTTGTCAGGACTTTTGGTACTCTGAACTTCCAGTCTCTGAACATACATAAAGAGATCAGCATCTTCTCTGAAGAATTTGACAGCTACCAGGGAGACGGACAGCTACGATGCGCTCCAGCTATGAAACATCAACATCTCTATGCTTCTGCTTATTTAGATAGATACTTGAGTAGACCAATGAAACTACATACTTGTGCTTATTTCCTTCTCAGTGCTATGGCATCAGTAAATGAAACTATATATATCCGTTAGTCTTTGGTTCTTTTCTAACTCTTCAGTTTTGCCTCAAGTGCTTGACTGCTTCACTTTCAGTTTAACCAAATGAGCGAGCTTCCTTGCTACTGATTACTCAGCTTAAGCTTACATTTTACAAGTGATCATCATTGAAAATTCTTATACTAATATGCTATGGCCAAGGCCAATACATATAATAGACCATTCTTTTGTGCATATGCTTGTGGTTGTTTCCTTCAATATCTTGCTTAGCTTTATAACATATCTTCCTGAGATTTTACTTATTACAGTCTTATAGTAGTAATATCTTGTTGTTTCCTAATGTTTTGGTTTGTTTGAATGGTTTAGTATCTGTTAAAGCGAATGAGTGCTAAAAAAAGTTCGGACTATGCGTCAGGACAATAGTTCTCTGAACTTCCCGTCTCTGAATATACCTGAAGAAATCGACACCTTCTCTGAAGAATTCGACAGCTACGAGCATCAATACACGAACCGGTATGCTGCCACCTGCCAGGGAGACGGACGGCTGGGATGCGCTCCAGTTATGAAAGATCAACGCCTCTCGAAGACCGATGGCTCCACTGTTCAGTGTCCGACAACGGCTACAGTTAACTGACGTTTAATTGCTGTAAACTTCAGTTAACTCTGTTTCACCGCATGTCGATCAAGTATTATCCGTAGCTAATTCTAGACCTAGAGTTGAGGTCCATCCCATCTCCAAGAACTGTATCCAGTGACTTTAATCTTCCCTCCTTAGATACCAATTTGTCATTATTGCTAGCGATTATTTTGTGGGTTCTTCTGACAATATGTCTCTCGTGTTTGGAGATATAGGCAGCACCTGATATCTAGGTTTATCTTAAACAAGTACTGTAATGTGCAATCTTCTGATATTTATGCAGAATACTAAAGTGCTGCAAACAATATCATATACTAGTGACGTACTCCCTCTGTAAACAAATATAGGACGTTTTAGTCACTAAACTAGTGATCGAAAACGTCTTATATAAGTTTACAGAGGAATGCTACATTTCAGAATTGTACAGCAATGCTAGTCATGAAAGAGACCTTTAACCTGGATCCTACTATGGTCGTGTGCCTGCCCGAGAATAGGCTGATTCTTTTCTTTTCTTTTCTTTTTTGCAGGGAGAATAGACTGATCCGTTAGTAATATTTTCTTGTTTCCTCATATGTTTGACTGATTCAGTTTCAGCTAAACTGAATGAGCGCTCAAAATTTTGCAAAATCTTCTCTAGTTCTAAAGTCTAAACCCGAGAGTTTGGCGCGAATTTTACACCGGGGCAATGCTGTGACTTGTTGCTGTTTCTAAGGTTGGTGCGATTCTGAAGTCGCACTCTGCAGACTGCTGTCAGTGTCACGTTGGAAGCTAAGATATTGCCCCGATTCTGAAGTTCAGTTCCTCAGTAGGCTCACAGCCTCACACACAGAGTGGGTCTGATATGCGTAAAGGAGCCGTTTGTTGGCGTACTGGTTTCGTGGTCATGTGAGATGCGACCCAGTCCGGGGCAACCGCATTCACCTGCAAAACCAATAAGGCAAAATGCCAGACAAGCTTAGTGTTCCTGCCACCGTATTCTAGGTTGGCCTGCCATGACATGACATGGCTGCTACTTGCATTTATGTTTCTTCCACTGTATTCCCTGGCCTGGCCAATGCTGCTGATGATCCCGGAAACCGAGGTGATGTTGTTGATCCTTCCCTGTGTGTGAATCAACCAGTTAAGAAAATTTACCAATAAATTCTTTTTAAGAATAGAAACCGAATGTAGTCAAGAAATTCTGAACAGCCACAGGCTAGCGAAAGCATATTTGACGCCGATTACGGAGGCCAAGTGAACATCTCATCTCACCTGGGCCCAGAGGTAAATGCCGGTAAGGTTGTCCCTACTTCATCCGCATTAGCAGTGCCACGTGATCCCTGCGCAACAAGAAATGACCTAGTCGGTTGTGCAGGGTTAGGCAGAGAGATGAAAACAAGGAAGAACCTGCATTATTCACCAGGACGTCCAATTGTCAATTGCCTAAGAAAACATCCAATATCATGGATAAAGTATGCATGCACTCAGAGAACTTTTTTGTTATTGTTTTGCCTAGAGTAATGAACTGATATCAACTCGCCGCTCTCATCATGGATTCAACCTCGGCTTCGATGGAGACATCAGCGGAAAAGATGATGGTGGTGCCACCAGACTATTCAATCTGAACGGATCACGATATGTGTTTGTATGGCACAAGGAAGACAAGCATGAAATGAAAAGTATTTTATGAGGTAAAATGCACATGTATGCGAGCAACTGTATCATACATTCATACCTTGCCAATACATTGAGTGTTTGACTGACTCACCTTCAGTTTAACCAAAATGATCGAGTTCTCAGAGCCTCGTTGGCGATTCATTGCTACTGATTCAGTTTAAGCGTACAAGCGGAGATCAATCTTAAATAAATTATAATAATATGCTGTGGCCAATACATTAACAGATTCAGTGCTGCATATGCTTGTCACTCTTTTCTTTTGTATCTTTCAGTACTTTGTCGCCGGTAAATGATTTATCGTGGAGAATAATCTTTTGTTGTTTACTGATTATTTTGTTTTACCACGTATTTTTGTCTGGTTTATTTTCACTTACACCGATTGAGTGCTCAAGTTTTTTTCGAACTATGCGTCAGGACACTAGTTCTCTGAGCAAGGCTTTGCTTCAACTATGATCAATTTAACTGCTGAGCCTTTTCTGCTTTGCTCTGTTTTGACAGAACAGAATGATTTCTGTGATGCATGTGCCCTAATGTGGCAAGGCATACATACTTGAGTAGATGATGAAACTATATACTTGTAAGACTTGTTCCCTTGTCAAGTGCTCTCACATTAGTAGATGATATATACTTCATACTTGCTGTGGATGTCATTCAGTGTGTAGTCTGATTCATTAATCTTTGGCTCTTTTCTGACGCTTTTGTTTTGCCTCAAGTGTTTGACTGATTCACTTCCAGTTTAACCAAATGAGCAATCAGAGTTTAGTTGCTACTATTCCAGTTTAAGCTTACGAGTGATGATCATAGTAATATGTTATGGCCAATATATATAACAGATTCAGTGCTACATATGCTTGTCGTCGGTAAGTGATTCGGCGTGGAGAATAAGGGTGTGGATGCTTTGGTTTTGCCTCGTACGTTTGACTAGTTTAATTTCAGTTAAACTGAATGAGCACTCAAATTTTGTTCAGAGTATGCGTCAGTATACTAGTTCTCTGAACTTCCTGTCTCTGAACACACCTGATGAAATCAGCAACTTCTCTGAAGAATTCGACAGCTACCAGAAAGACGGACGGCTAGGATGCACTTCACTTGTAAAAGATCAACGTCCCTCCAAGACCAAGGGCTCCCCTGTTCACTGTCCGACAACGTCTGTTTAACTGATGTAAGCTTCAGTTAACACTTTTTTTTGTTTGCGGGGGACAGTTCACGCAGTTAACTGAAGTTTTTTTGCATCTAATATAACGTTGTTTGTACTTTGCTAACTAAATAGTTTGTACATTTAAAGAAGTGAAAATATCTTCGGTTTTTTTCATGCCACACCCTTTTATCCCTGGGAAGGCAGATGCTTATAAATTGGTCTTGCATAAAACAGAAACTCTCAACAACCAACTCACATTATAGAATTACATCTCTTACCCCTGCCAATTTGCCAGTTCTTTCTCTTGTTTTACAATGATGGCAAGTCACGCTACCGAGGAGCTGCGATTCATCGCATAACTGCCTCCGGAGCCATGGTGGACTGGTGGCGCGTGAGAGGGAAATCACACAAATCTGTGAGGAGACGAACTTTTATAGAAAGTGAAAGGGAGAGGGGAATCCTATTCCATTCTCATTGCATGCTAACGTAAACCATCTGGGGTATCAAATGCTCAACAAAGGTTGCATACAAGAAGGAACTCTTGAAAGAAGATTAAGAGCAAGTATTATAGGTAGCAGAGAAGCACTCCAGGTAAAATCAGCAACCTGATAAATAAAAAGTTCTGATTTGGATAGGTTGATTAGTGCGACTTTCACGCCATTCATATCACTTGAGAATTAACCTAACCACTCTTGGATCCGTCTAACATTGAGCTGATTATCCCTATGACAAATTGGTATGAGAAATTTAGCAAATCTGCCAATATAACTGCTCATGCTTCATGAAACTTTTCTTCTCTTCTTCAATACGTCCTCTATGAAAGATGGGCAAGTCGCCTTGAGATCCTTGAAACCTGATAATTCGATAAACTGAAGGCAAGCATCCTTAAGCTGGAGGCAGTTATGTTGGTCAGCTAAAGCCAATGTGGTTGCCACAGTGTCCTTGTTCAGATCCTTGCAAAGGATGCTTTGGCAAACCAACTTGAGTCTATCCATTGCATATCTGTCAGCAGCCACTAGTAAAAGCTGGACCATCTCAGTATCCTCGCCGCTAGGCAAGGAGTCAGTATAGATGAAATGGAGCAGGGCCTTGAAAACAGCAGGTTGCATGTCCTTGATGGTTATGCACTGCCCTGGCCTTGCCTCCCGCATTGACCCATAGAGCTCTGCTTTAAAAATAGGCGACCGCATAGCGAGAACAAACCTATGTGCTTCAATGGCCTCTCCTCCAACAATGAAACTGACATCAAATCCCTTCTTTTCTTCAAGCAGCTTGGCAACATGCTCAGTCATGTCAGCTGGTGGCATGTCGATTACGGGGAACGATTTGGTTCCGGTAACATGTGGCTTCTTGAAGACAGTGACAACACACTCAATCGTGAGGCGATCATCCCTAAGGTATGCGGATCCCTCGATCTCGTTCCGCCTTATGAAACAAGGAGTCTGTGGAGCAACCCTAGTAGTATCAGCGGGATTGAAAATCCTAGGTCCTATGTTATGCACTGAAAACGAGCATCCGGTGTACTGGTCCACCAGCCTCATGTCGCAAGATGCGCGAACTTTAGTTCTGTGGCTCACAAGCACGAGATAAACTGAGATGTAATCTTGGCCATATCCATTGAAACCATCAGGGAAGAAGGAGATGGCCCAGTCGTGGCCGCCGACGGTGAAAAATCTGGAACGAATATAGCTGTCGCGGTCGTGGCCCATGCCCCTGTGCTTGCTGAAACCCAAGATATCAAACACATGTGTGCCTTAGCCTCCTCCAGTGGGGTGCACGTGGACACTGTCTTACATGTCTTCATCTGGTGAGAGGAAAATTCCCGGACGGAGGAGAAAGAATCGCGGCGAGGGGGCTCCCGCGTGGTAATCTGCTGGTGCGAAAGAAAAGCCCATTAATCCCAGAGGAAAGCAGAGTGGAAGATGGAGATGTAATCGGTCGTACCTTCAGGCCTCCGATGGTGACGTCGGAGATGGAGATGGAGATGAAATCGGCCAGAGAGGGCGGCGGAGGAGAGGACGGAGATGAAGTCGCCTAGTTTTCTTTTTGATGAGAACTATACTTTCCTTCTTTCGGGGGAGGAAGAGGGCGAAGACCTCTCTGGCTGGGCTTGGGGTTTAGTTTCTGGTCCGCTGGTTTGTACCCAAAGGATATATATACTTCAAAAACGGAAAAGGATATCGGAAACCGTCAAACGCGGGAGCTCCTACGCCCCACGGCACGGACGACCATCGCCGACGACGTCCCGCAACGAACGGCCGCCCTGCCATCCGTGGCCGGCGTCCCTATCTTGATGTCTCGAGCCAGCTGTTCCTCTAAAGTGGTGCACAGCTCCAGGCACAAGATGATGATTCCTTGTAACATGATCCAGAGAGCCATCACGGAGATCATCTCTATTCTTATAAAAACCGAGTTGATGATGATAGTGTGCTTGTCATCTTATATAGACCACCTCTTTTATATCCGACGAATAGAAAGTAAACTATGACAATTTTGTAAATAGGTACCCGCATCTCTCTTCACATTTGCTGATAAGGCCTTCCCTCATTCATCCTTATCTCTCACAACCTCATTGTTGAGCAATTAAAAAAGAAAGCCTCTCGAACAATCTGGCATGGTGGCCGCTGCCGGCACCGTCCATCCCCATGCCTCCGCTCAGTTCGACCACCAATCACCACCACACACCACTCCTCCTCACCTTATCTCTCATCTTTCTCGAGATATCAATAGTTTTTACACCTGGGATTACTCCCGCATGGGTCAATTATAAAGGTGTTTTATAAAAAAAATTACATCTTGATGTTCCGTAAAATGCACGGGCATCTTGCTAGTTTTTCCAGAGTGTTTGCTATATATGCAAGATATGTTCCGAGTCCTCAATCTCTCCACAAAGAGAACTGCATATGGTATTACCGTTACGTTCCAAGATCTAGTCACTAGCCGGAAGGCGCCGTCTAATCGCTTGCCAAAGAAAGATATTAATTTTGAGGGGAATGTGATCCCTTCACACCCTCGAAAACTTGCCCGTGGGACGGCTCAACATGAGTCTAGAGTAAAAGATTTAACCGAAAACTTGCCAGAAGCTGAATGAGGTGAGATGATTCGCTCCCTATCGTTGAGAGAGTTGGAAATAGGGCACATAAGGGAGTGAATAGTATAAAACTACCGCAATTCACCTTAGGGTTCCAAAAAACTACTAAAAATATATTTTTGATCGATAACTACCACTTTTGGCGTCAGCTGTTTCAAAAAACCAAAAACCAAAAACGATCGCTAACAATTTAAGTTGTTTTCTGACATTCCGGGCCGGCCAATTAGGCCACACGTCAACACGGCACGAGACGACGCGGCCATTAACCGGACTTACACAACCGGTGCGGTCAGAACCCAAACGGGCTCGCTCATAAACGGACAGAGGTGGCATTGTCTTCCTCACTCCCCTGCCCGTACTCCTCGTACTCTCACTCTTCTCTCTGGTCCTACCTCGCTGCCGCCGCCCACATGTAAGAAGCCACATCACCACGTATGGACCTGCTTGCTAGCATCCATGTCAGCACTACACTGGGCCCACATGTCAGAATCGTTGACCGGTCAAACGACACATCGTCACCGAAAAAACAATGTCTGGTCCCACATGTAAGCAGCCACATCAACATCTTCTAGGCCCATATGTCAACAGCGTTGATTGATCAAAATTGACGCGACTTATTATTCACGGGACCGTCAACGATAAAACCCACAGCGGACCCACATGGATGAAGCCACGCCAGCAACTGCTAGCCCTACTTGTTAGAATCTTTGATCGGTCAAACCCGCGGACCGATCACTGGTGACCGATTATCATCAACAAAAACTATCTTAGACGACAAATTGGCCTATCATAGATGACATTCTAGGTCGTCACCAAAAACGTCCATCATTGACAATTTTGGGTTTGTCACCTAAGACACGATCTTCCGTAACGAAGGAATTGGTACCGTGAAGATCTGTTTTATGATGACGCTTCCGTGAAGAAAAACGGTTTTACGTGACACAAGTGAAACATCATAAAATAGAGAAAATTTTGTAGTGCACTCACCACCCCCCTCCCCGACTGTTCCTCTCCCTATCAACGTTCGTCAATGTCCTCTCCGCCATTGTCCATCGATCACCGTTTTTATATATGCATGATTATGTATGTATGGCTGTATGCCATGCGGTACCGACTATGAGCCGAGGAAACATTTGTGAGATGTGTATTGCCTTGTGTGGTTTATTTTTCAAGAAAATATACATGAGTGCCAATGTTTTGACGAAATGTTGATTCATCAATGTGTAATCAAATTTCTAGTTTTCGGTTTGTTTCACTTTTGGCAAACTCATGCCTATTTTTATAATGAATTTTATATATTGTTACAATTATAGAATTTTTAACATTATCTAACAATTTAATATTCTATTGGTTTGTCAATGTAGTAAATGGATTGCATGTGTGGTAGGTGTGGCAACAGGAGGGTACTAAGGTGCGACCAGGTGGTTCAACACCACACTAGGTACCTAATGAATAATTACCTCTCCCTTGTGCTTGCAGAGAGCTTCACACAAAAGACAATATGTTTTATGAATGGATAATTTCTTTAATGTTGCTAATTTTTGTTTATGAACAAATGTCTAATTTTTTATTTGATTTTGCTCACAACGTACAATGCTTTGCAAGAGGAAGTCTTGGAGATCCCGAACATTCACATGGACTAGGAGACCAAAGTTAAACTCATGTCCGTACAAAGGAGGGCTTTAACTTGTAGTATATATCATAAATGAAAAAGAATCAAGCCTTTCTTGGTTACAAAGGTTGGAGAGTATTGGCCAAAGCATATGATAACCCATAAGTATAGGGGATCACAACAGTTTTCGAGAATAGAGTATTCAACCCAAATTTATTGATTCGACAGATGGAGAGCCAAAAAATATTCTCAAGTATTAACAGTTGAGTTGTCAATTCAACCACACCTGAAAGACTTAATATCTGCAGCAAAGTGTTTAGTAGCAAAGTAATATGAAAGTAACGGTAATGGTGGCAACGGTAATAGTATTGGTTTTGTAGTAATTGTAACAATGGCAACGGTAAAGTAACTAAGTAAAGATCAATATGTGAAAAGCTCGTAGGCAATGGATCAGTGATGGATAATTATGTCGGATGCGATTCCTCATGCAACAGTTATAACATAGGGTGACACAGAACTAGTTCCAAATTCATCAATATAATGTAGGCATGTATTCCGAATATAGTCATACGTGCTTATGAAAAAGAACTTGCATGACATATTTTGTCCTACCCTCCCGTGGCAGCGGAGTCCTATTGGAAACTAAGGGATATTAAGGCCTCCTTTTAATAGAGTATCAGACCAAAGCATTAACACTTAGTGAATACATGAACTCCTCAAACTATGGTCATCACTGAGAGTGGTCCCGATGATTATCACTTCGGGGTTACCGGATCATAACACATAGTAGGTGACTATTGACCTTGCAAAATAGGATCAAGAACTCACATATATTCATGGAAACATAATAGGTTCAGATCTGAAATCATGGCACTCGGGGCCTAGCGACCAGCATTAAGCATAGCAAAGTCATAGCATCATCAATCTCAGAACATAATGGATACTAGGGATCAAACCCTAACAAAACTAACTCGATTACATGATAAATCTCATCCAACCCATCACCGTCCAGCAAGCCTATGATGGAATTACTCACGCACAGTGGTGAGCATCATGAAATTGGTGATGGAGGAAGGTTGGTGATGACGATCGGTACGGATTCCCCTCTCCGGAGCCCCGAACGGACTCCAGATTAGCCCTCCCGAGAGAGATTAGGGCTTGGCGGCGGCTCCGTATCGTAAAACGCGATGAATCCTTCTCTCTGATATTTTTCTCCCCGAACGTGAATATATAGAGTTGGAGTTGAGGTCGGTAGAGCATCAGGGGGCCCACGAGACAGGGGGTGCGCCCCAGGGGGGTGGGAGCGCCCCCCACCCTCGTGGACAGGGTGTGGGCCCCCTGACGTTGATTCTTTCGCTAGTATTTTTTATATATTCCAAAAATATTCTCCGTGAAGTTTCAGGTCATTCCGAGAACTTTTATTTCTGCACAAAAATAACACCATGGCAATTCTGCTGAAAACAACGTCAGTCCGGGTTAGTCCCATTCAAATCATGCAAGTTAGAGTCCAAAACAAGGTCAAAAGTGTTTGGAAAAGTAGATACAATGGAGACATATCAACTCACCCAAGCTTAAACCTTTGCTTATCGTCAAGCAATTCAGTTGACAAACTGAAAATGATAAAGAAAAACTTTTACAAACTCTGTTTGATCTTGTTGTTGTAAATATGTAAAGCCAGCATTCAAGTTTTCAGCAAAGATTATGAACTAACCATATTCACAATAATATTTAGGTCTCATGTTTACTCATATCAATGGCATAATCAACTAGCGAGCAATAATAGTAAATCTTGGATGACAACACTTTCTCAAAACAATCATAATATGATATAACAAGATGGTATCTCACTAGCCCTTTTTGAGACCGCAAAACATAAATGCAGAGCACCTCTGAAGTTCAAGGACTGACTAAACATTGTAATTCATGGTAAAAGAGATCCAGTCACAGTCATACTCAATGTAAACTAATAGTAATACATGCAAATGTCAGCGGTGCTCTCCAACTGGTGCTTTTTAATAGGAGGGTGATGATTCAACATAAAAGTAAATAGATATGCCCTTCTCAGAGGGAAGCAGGGATTTGTAGAGGTGCCAGAGCTCAATTTTGAAATAGAGATAAATGATATTTTGAGTGGTATACTTTCATTGTCAACATAACAACCGAGCGATCTCGATATCTTCCATGCTACACACATTATAGGCGGTTCCCAAACAGAATGGTAAAGTTTATACTCCCCCTACCACCAACAAACATCAATCCATGGCTTGTCCGAAACAATGGGTGCCTCCAACTAACAACAATTCTGGGGGAGTTTTGTTTGCAATTATTTTAATTTAAGCATGGGACTGGGCATCCCGGTTACCAGCCATTTTCTCGTGAGTGAGGAGCGGAGTCCACTCCTCTTGTGAATAACCCACTTAGCATGGAAGATATAGACAACCCTAGTTGATACATGAGCTATTCGAGCATACAAAACAGAATTTCATTTGAATGTTTAGAGTTTGGCACATACAAATTTACTTGGAACGGCAGGTAGATACCGCATATAGGAAGGTATGGTGGACTCATATCGAATAACTTTTGGGATTTATGGAAGTGGATGCACAAGCAGTATTCCCGCTTAGTATAAGTGAAGGCTAGAAAGAGACTGGGAAGCGACCAGCTAGAGAGCGAAAACAGTCATGAACATGCATTAAAAATAATCAACACTGAGTGCAAGCACGAGCAGGATATAATTCACCATGAACATAAATATCATGGAGGCTATGTTGATTTTGTTTCAACTACATGCGTGAACATGTGCCAAGTCAAGCCACTCAAATCGTTCAAAGGAGGATACCACCCTATCATACCACATCACAACCATTTTAATAGCATGTTGGCACGCGAGGTAAACCATTATAAACTCCTAGCTAATTAAGCATGGCATGAGCAACTATAATCTCTAATTGTCATTGCAAACATGTTTCATTCATAATAGGCTAAATCAGGAACGATGAACTAATCATATTTACAAAAACAAGATAGGTCGAGTTCATACCAGCTTCTCTCATCTCAATCAGTCCATCATATATCGTCATTATTGACTTTCACTTGCACGACCGAATGGTGTGGATAATAATGATAGTGCACGTGTATTGGACTAAGCTGGAATCTCCAAGCATTTAATGCACAGGAGAAGACAAGGTAATATGGGCTCTCTGTTGGATCAACAATAATGCATATGAGAGCCACTCAACATTTTCATCCTGGTCTTCTCCTCTTGACCCCCAAAGAAAAGAAAAGAAACAAAACTATTTACACGGGAAAGCTCCCAACAAGCAAAAGAAGGACGAGAAATCTTTTTGGGTTTTCTTTTTAATTACTACTACTACTACTACAAGCATGGAAAGTAAACTAGCTAAAAACTACAACTATTTTTTTTGTTTTTCTTAAGGTTTTTCAAACACACAAGAAGAATGCTGGAAAAGAAAATAAACTAGCATGTATAGTACAATGAAAAAGTATGAGCACCGACAACCGGCATGAGTGTGTGAACATGAATG
Organism: Triticum urartu; assembly: GCF_003073215.2. NCBI lineage: Eukaryota > Viridiplantae > Streptophyta > Magnoliopsida > Poales > Poaceae > Triticum > Triticum urartu. The sequence goes on along the minus strand of NW_024115899.1, from coordinate 25,445 downwards.
TAATATCGGTGAGAGATACGTACTCCCCCAAGCTTAGGCTTTTGGCCTAAGTTGGTCTATGACCACGGCTGGCCTGGTGGATATCCAAAGTTGTAGATGGGGTCGTACTGAGATGCAGCAGCTACTACCTGACGAGCTGCAGCTTGGAGGCGAGCTGCCTCCGTCCTCCTCTCGTACTTGTTCGCGTCCTCCCTGGTTATAACATATCTCCCTTCTGCCTGAAAGTCAAAGAAAGTAGGAGCAGGGAGAGCAACATGAACGGTGCGCTGTCAGTCAAAGATTAGTTGGTACTGGAGGAACTGATCGTTCCTCTCAACAAACTGATGGCGAACCATGGCATTATAATCTAGGTAAGCAGGGGGCAACTCAATATCATTTCCACGTATGGTTATATCAATATAGTTAGCTACACGAGTTGCCTAAATTCCACCAAACAAATCTCCACTTATACTGTTGTGATGCAACCTACGTGCAACAATAGCCCCCAAGTTATATTGTTTGTCACCTAATACCGCACTCTTGAGGACAGTAAGATCTGGAACAAACATGTGACAAGCCTCATCTTTACCGTTAATGCATCTACCAATGGAAAGAGCAAAATAATGTATGGAAGGGAAATGAATGCTCCCTATGGTAGCTTGTGTGATTTCCCTAGATTCCCCCACAGTAATACTAGCAAGAAAGTCTTTATACTCAGATTTGCGAGGTTCACTAACATTGCCCCAGTGCGGGAGTTTACAAGCAGTATTAAAATCTTCTAGGTCCATGGTATATGATTTATCATAAAGATCAAATAAAACAGTGTGAGAATTGCGCGAGGATGTGAATTTAAACCTTCTCACAAATGAATCCGTTAGATAGAGGTATTGCCGGCACTTATCTGACACAAAGCTCTCAAGATCAGCGTTACGCACATATGCGTCAAATTCATCCTTGATGCCTGCCTGGACCATGAACTCCTCTGACGGCCATTCGCAAGGCCGCACTTGAGCTTCCCTTGGTAGTTCATTGTCCGACTCACGTATCGCGAGCCTGGGGCCTTGCTTCCTTGAGGAACCACCTTGGTACATTTTCCTAAACATTTTTCTTCCTCTGAAAAATTTCTAAAATTTTTAGTGACTCAAAATAAAAGTGAACCAAACTCAACAAGATTGATAGCAACTGCTCCTACAAGTGCCTAGAGGCCATATCATGCATTAAAACTACTTTTAACCATATAAATTTGACATGCAAGCTTAAGAACAGGGTCACCTAAGCAGCAAAAATTTGCAATAAATAAAGCACTAGAACAAAGACTAATTGGACCATTGGAGGAGTCACATACCGAAGAACAATCCCCCAAAGCAGTTTTCTGAATGGAGTTTTGAGCAAGGAGATCGAAAATGACAGCAAGATGAGCTAGAACTCAGGTTTGAGCTGGTGGAGGATTTTTCTGGAGGAAGACGAAGTGTGTGGGTGCAAGAATAAGTGGAGGGGGCCCACATGGGGCCCACGAGGCAGGGGGCGCACCCCATGGGGGTGGGCGCGCCATGGACCCTCATGGCCAGGTGGTGGGTCTCCCTGGTGTGTTCTTAGTGCCAAATATTCTTAAATATTCTAGAAAAAATCATATAAAATTTTCAGGAAATTTGGAGAACTTTTATTTTCGGGGTATTTTGTATGCAAGGATAATTCAGAAAACAGACACAAAATAGTATTTTTTTTCTTTATTTAATCTAAATATCAGAAAGTAAAAAGAGGGTACGGAGAGTTGTGCTTTCTAACTTCATCCATCTCATACTCATCAAAAGGAATCCACTAACAAGGTTGATCAAGTCTTGTTAACAAACTCTTTCCAAATCGCATGAAACCAGAGAATTTTCGAATAACACTAGGTTACCTCAACGGGGATATGCATGTCCCCAACAATAATAATACCATATTTCTTCTTGACATTAGGAAGAGGAAATTCAAAACCTCCAATAATAATCGTTGAAGTTTTTCCAATAGAATTAATACTGCGGACTTGAGGTTGTTTCCTCGGAAATGTACCGTATGCTCATTACCATTAACATGAAAAGTGACATTGCCTTTGTTGCAATCAATAACAGCCCCTACAGTATTCAAAAAGGGTCCACCAAGAGTAATAGACATACTATCGTCCTCGGGAATATCAAGAATAACAAAGTCCGTTAAAATAGTAACGTTTGCAACCACAACATGCACATCCTCACAAATACCGACAGGTATAGCAGTTGATTTGTCAGCCATTTGCAAAGATATTTCAGTAGGTGTCAACTTATTCAAATCAAGTCTATGATATAAAGAGAGAGGCATAACACCAACACCGGCTCCAAGATTACATAAAGCAGTTTTAATATAGTTTCTTTTAATGGAGCATGGTATAGTTGGTACTCCGGGATCTCCTAGTTTCTTTGGTATTCCACCCTTAAAAGTATAATTAGCAAGCATGGTGGAAATTTCAGCTTCCAGTATCTTTCTTTTATTTGTAACACTATATTTCATGTACTTAGCATAAGGACTCATTTTAAGCATATTAGTCAAACGCATACGCAAAAAGATAGGTCTAATCATTTCAGCAAAGCACTCAAAATCCTCATCATCCTTTTTCTTGGATGGTTTAGGAGGAAAAGGCATGGGTTTCTAAACCCATGGTTCTCTTTCTTTACCGTGCTTCCTAGTAGCGAAGTCTCTCTTATCATAACGTTGATTCTTTGATTGTGGGTTATCACGATCAACAACAGGTTCCATCTCTACATCATTGTCATTGCTAGGTTGAGCATCAACATGAACAACATCATTAATATTATCACTAGGTTCTTGTTCATTACCAGATAGTGTTTCATCATCAGAAATAGAAATATCATTGGGATTCTCAGGTGTGTCAACAACAGGTTCACTAGAAGCATGCAAAGTCCTATCATTTTTCTTTTTCTTCCTCTTAGAAGAACTAGGTGCATCAATGATACGTCTCCAACGTCTCTATAATTTTTTATTGTTCCATGCTAGTATATATTCTGTTTTGGATGTTTAATGGGCTTTATTATACACTTTTATGTTATTTTTGGGACTAACCTATTAACCCAAGGCCCAGTGCTAATTGCTGTTTTTTTTGCCTATTTCAGTGTTTCGCAGAAAAGGAATATCAGACAGAGTCCACACGGAATAAAACCTTCGGGAGCGTGATTTTTGGAACAAACGTGATCCATAGGACTTGGAGTGGACGTTAAGAAACAACTGAGGAGTCCACGAGGCAGGGGGCGTGCCCTCCCCCCTGGGCGCGCCCTCCCCTCGTGGCTCAACCGACCTACTTCTTCTGTTGGGTTTCGTAGTAATTTCAAAAAATTTCCTACGCACACGCAAGATCATGGTGATGCATAGCAACGAGAGGGGGAGAGTGTGATCTACGTACCCTTGTAGATCGACAACGGAAGCGTTAACTTGGTTGATGTAGTCGTACGTCTTCACGGCCCGACCGATCAAGCACCGAAACTACGTCACCTCCGAGTTCTAGCACACGTTTAGCTCGATGACGATCCCCGGACTCCGATCCAGCAAAGTGTCGGGGAAGAGTTCCGTCAGCACGACGGTGTGGTGACGATTTTGATGTTCTACCGTCGCAGGGCTTCGCCTAAGCACTGCTACAATATGACGAGGTGGAATATGGTGGAGGGGGGCACCGCACACGGCTAAGGAACGATCACGAAGATCAACTTGTGTTCATGGGGTGCCCCTTGCCTCAGTATATAAAGGATGGAGGAGGAGGAGGCCGGCCAAGGAAATTGGTGCGGCCAGGATGTGGAGTCCTACTAGGACTCCAAGTCCTAGTAGGAGTCCACCAAGAGGGGAGGAAGGGAGAAGGAAGTAGAGGAGAAGGAAAGGTGGCCGGCCCCCTTTTCCCTAGTCCAATTCGGACCAGAGGGGAGGGGGGGGCGCAACAGCCCCTTGGCCCTTTCTCCTCTTTCCACTAAAGCCCATCAAGGCCCATTGCTTCTCCCGTAACTACCCGGTACTCCGAAAAATACCCGAATCACTCGGAATCTTTCCGATGTCCGAATATAGTCGTCCAATATATCGATCTTTACGTCTCGACCATTTCGAGACTCCTCGTCATGTCCCCGATCTCATCCGGGACTCCAAACTCCTTCGGTACATCAAAACTCATAAACTCATAATATAACTGTCATCGAAACCTTAAGCATGCGGACCCTACGGGTTCGAGAACAATGTAGACATGACCGAGACACGTCTCCGGTTCAATAACCAATAGCGGAACCTGGATGCTCATATTGGCCCCTACATATTCTACGAAGATCTTTTATCGGTCAGACCGCATAACAACATACGTTGTTCCCTTTGTCATCAGTATGTTACTTGCCCGCGATTCGATCGTCGGTATCCCATACCTAGTTCAATCTCGTTACCGGCAAGTCTCTTTACTCGTTCCGTAATACATCATCTCACAACTAACTCATTAGTTGCAATGCTTGCAAGGCTTATGTGATGTGCATTACCGAGAGGGCCCAGAGATACCTCTCCGACAATCGGAGTGACAAATCCTAATCTCGAAATACGCCAACCCAACATGTACCTTTGGAGACACCTGTAGAGCACCTTTATAATCACCCAGTTACGTTGTGACGTTTGGTAGCACACAAATTCTTCCTCTGGCAAATGGGAGTTGCATAATCTCATAGTCATAGGAACATGTATAAGTCATGAAGAAAGCAATAGCAACATACTAAACGATTGGGTGCTAAGCTAATGGAATGGGTCATGTCAATCAGATCATTCAACTAATGATGTGATCCCGTTAATCAAATAACAACTCTTTGTCCATGGTTAGGAAACATAACCATCTTTGATTAATGAGCTAGTCAAGTAGAGGCATACTAGTGACACTCTGTTTGTCTATGTATTCACACATGTATTATGTTTCCGGTTAATACAATTCTAGCATGAATAATAAACATTTATCATGATATAAGGAAATAAATAATAACTTTATTATTGCCTCTAGGGCATATTTCCTTCAGTCTCCCACTTGCACTAGAGTCAATAATCTAGTTCACATCGCCATGTGATTTAATAGCAATAGTTCACATCACCATGTGATTAACACCCATAGTCCACATCGATATGTGACCAACACCCAAAGGGTTTACTAGAGTTAGTAATCTAGTTCACATCGCTATGTGATTAACACCCAAAGAGTTCTAAGGTGTGATTATGTTTTGCTTGTGAGATAATTTTAGTCACCGGGTCTGTTATATTCAGATCCGTAAGTATTTTGCAAATATTTATGTCAACAATGCTCTGCACGGAGCTACTCTAGCTAATTGCTCCCACTTTCAATATGTATCTAGATTGAGACTTAGATTCATCTAGATTAGTGTCAAAACTTGCATCGGCGTAACCCTTTACGACGAACCTTTTTTTCACTTCCATAATCGAGAAACATATCCTTATTCCACTAAGGATAATTTTGACCGCTGTCCAGTGATCTACTCCTAGATCACTATTGTACTCCCTTGCCAAACTCAGTGGTAGGGTATACAATAGATCTGGTACACAACATGGCATACTTTATAGAACCTATGACCAAGGCATAGGGAATGACATTCATTCTCTTTCTATCTTCTGCCGTGGTCGGGCTTTGAGTCTTACTCAATTTCACACCTTGTAACATAGGCAAGAAACTCTTTCTTTGACTGTTCCATTTTGAACTACCTCAAAATCTTGTCAAGGTATGTATTTATTGAAAAACCTTATCAAGTGTCTTGATCTATCTCTATAGATCTTGATGCTCAATATGTAAGCAACTTCACCGAGGTCTTTCTTTGAAAAACTCCTTTCAAACACTCCTTTATGCTTTGCAGAATAATTCTACATTATTTCCGATCAACAATATGTCATTCACATATACTTATCAGAAATGCTGTAGTGCTCCCACTCACTTTCTTGTAAATACAGGCTTCACCGCAAGTCTGTATAAAACTATATGCTTTGATCAACTTATCAAAGCGTATATTCCAACTCTGAGATGCTTACACCAGTCCATAGATGGATCGCTGGAGTTTGCATATTTTGTTAACACCTTTAGGATTGACAAAAACTTCTGGTTGCATCATATACAACTCTTCTTTAAGAAATCCATTAAGGATTGCAGTTTTGTTATCCATTTGCCAGATTTCATAAAATGCGGCAATTGCTAACATGATTCGGACAGATTTAAGCATAGATACGAGTGAGAAACTCTCATTGTAGGCAACACCTTGAACTTTGTCGAAAACCTTTTGCGACAATTCTAGCTTTATAGATAGTAACACTACTATCAGCGTCCGTCTTCCTCTTGAAGATCCATTTATTTTCTATGGCTTGCCGATCATCGGGCAAGTCAACCAAAGTCCATACTTTGTTCTCATACATGGATCCCATCTCAGATTTCATGGCCTCAAGCCATTTTGCGGAATCTGGGCTCACCACCGCTTCTTCATAGTTCGTAGGTTCGTCATGGTCAAGTAGCATGACCTCCAGAACAGGATTACCGTACCACTCTGGTGCGGATCTCACTCTGGTTTACCTACGAGATTCGTTAGTAACTTGATCTGAAGTTACATGATCATCATCATTAGCTTCCTCACTAATTGGTGTAGTAGTCACAGGAACAGATTTCTGTGATGAACTACTTTCCAATAAGGGAGAAGGTACAATTACCTTATCAAGTTCTACTTTCCTCCCACTCACTTCTTTCGAGAGAACCTCCTTCTCTAGAAAGGATCCATTCTTAGCAACGAATGTCTTGCCTTTGGATCTGTGATAGAAGGTGTACCCAACAGTAACTTTTTGGGTATCCTATGAAGACACACTTTTCCGATTTGGGTTTGAGCTTATCAAGATGAAACTTTTTCACATAAGCATTGCTACCCCAAACTTTAAGAAATGACAACTTTGGTTTCTTGCCAAACCACAGTTCATACAGTGTCGTCTCAACAGATTTAGATGGTGCCCTTTTAACGTGAATGCAGCTGTCTCTAATGCATAACCCCAAAACGATAGTGGTAGATCGGTAAGAGACATCATAGATTGCACTATATCCAATAAAGTACGGTTATGACGTTCGGACACACCATTATGCTGTGGTGTTCCATGTGGCATGAGTTTGTGAAACTATTCCACATTGTTTTAATTGAAGACCAAACTCGTAACTCAAATATTTGTCTCCGCGATCAGATCGTAGAAACTTTATTTTCTTGTCACGATGATTTTCTACTTCACTCTGAAATTCTTTGAACTTTTCAAATGTTTTAGACTTATGTTTCACGAAGTAGATATACCCATATCTGCTCAAATCATCTGTGAAGTTCAGAAAATAACGATACTTGCCGTGAGCCTTAACACTCATCGGACCGCATACATCAGTATGTATTATTTCCAATAAGTCAGTTGCTCGCTCCGGAGAACGGAGTCTTAGTCATCTTGCCCATGAGGCATGGTTCGCAAGCATCAAGTGATTCATAATCAAGTGATTCCAAAATCCCATCAGCATGGAGTTTCTTCATGCACTTTACACCAATATGACCTAAACAGCAGTGCTACAAATAAGTTGCACTATCATTATTAACTTTGCTTCTTTTGGTTTCAATATTATGATTATGTGTATCACTACGATCGAGATCCAACGAACTATTTTCATTGGGTGTGTAACCATATAAGGTTTTATTCATGTAAACAGAACAACAATTTATTCTCTTACTTAAATGAATAACCGTATTACAATAAACATGATCAAATCATATTCATGCTTAACGCAAACACCAAATAACACTTATTCAGGTTTAACACTAATCCTGAAAGTATAGGGAGTGTGTGATGATGATCATATCAATCTTGGAACCACTTCCAACACACATCGTCACTTCACCCTTAACTAGTCTCTATTTATTCTGCAACTCCCGTTTCGAGTTACTAATCTTAGCAACTGAACTAGTATCAAATACTGAGGGGTTGCTATAAACACTAGTAAAGTACACATCAATAACATGTATATCAAATATACTTATGTTCACTTTGCCATCCTTCTTATCTGCCAATCACTTGGGGTAGTTCCGCTTCCAGTGACCAGTCCCTTTGCAGTAGAAACACTTAGTCTCAGGCTTAGGACCAGACTTGGGATTCTTCACTTGAGCAGCAACTTTCTTGCTGTTCTTCTTGAAGTTCCCCTTCTTCCCTCTGCCCTTTTCTTGAAACTAGTGGTCTTGTCTACCATCAACACTTGATGTTTTTCTCGATTTCTACCTTCGTCAATTTCCGCATTACGAAGAGCTTGGAATTGTTTCCGTTATCCCTTGCATATCATAGTTCATCACGAATTTCTACTAACTTGGTGATGGTGACTAGAGAATTCTGTCAATCACTATCTTATCTGGAAGATTAACTCCCACTTGATTCAAGCGATTGTAGTACTCAGACAATCTGGGCACATGCTCACTAGTTGAGCGATTCTCCTCCATCTTTTAGCTATAGAACTTGTTGGAGACTTCATATCTCTCAACTCGGGTATTTGCTTGAAATATTAACTTCAACTCCTGGAACATCTCATATGCTCCATGACGTTCAAAACGTCTTTGAAGTCCCGATTCTAAGCCATTAAGCATGGTGCACTAAACTATCAAGTAGTCATCATATTGAGCTAGCCAAACATTCATAACGTCTGCATCTGCTCCTGCAATAGGTCTGTCACCTAGCGGTGCATCAAGGACATAATTCTTCTGTGCAGCAATGAGGATAAACCTCAGATCACGGATCCAATCCGCATCATTGCTACTAACATCTTTCAACACAATTTTCTCTAGGAACATATCAAAATAAACACAGGGAAGCAACAACGCGAGCTATTGATCTACAACATAATTTGCAAAATACTACCAGGACTAAGTTCATGATAAATTTAAGTTTCAATTAATCATATTACTTAAGAACTCCCACTTAGATAGACATCCCTCTAATCCTCTAAGTGATTACATGATCCAAATCAACTAAACCATGTCCGATCATCACGTGAGATGGAGTAGTTTCATTGGTGAACATCACTATGTTGATCATATCTACTATATGATTCACGCTCGACCTTTCGGTCTCCGTGTTCCGAGGCCATATCTGTATATGCTTGGCTCGTCAAGTATAACCTGAGTATTCCGCGTGTGCAACTGTTTTGCACCCGTTGTATTTGAACGTAGAGCCTATCACACCCGATCATCACGTGGTGTCTCAGCACGAAGAACTTTCGCAACGGTGCATACTCAGGGAGAACACTTCTTGATAATTTAGTGAGAGATCATCTTATAATGCTACCGTCAATCAAAGCAAGATAAGATGCATAAAAGATAAACATCACATGCAATCAATATAAGTGATATGATATGGCCATCATCATTTTGTGCTTGTGATCTCCATCTCCGAAGCACCGTCATGATCACCATCGTCACCGGCACGACACCTTGATCTCCATCGTAGCATCGTTGTCGTCTCGCCAATCTTATGCTTCCACGACTATCGCTACCGCTTAGTGATAAAGTAAAGCATTACAGCGCGATTGCATTGCATACAATAAAGCGACAACCATATGGCTCCTGCCAGTTGCCAATAACTCGGTTACAAAACATGATCATCTCATACAATAAAATTTAGCATCATGTCTTGACCATATCACATCACAACATGCCCTGCAAAAACAAGTTAGACGTCCTCTACTTTGTTGTTGCATGTTTTACGTGGCTGCTACGGGCTTAAGCAAGAACCAATCTTACCTACGCTTCAAAACCACAATGATAGTTTGTCAAGTTGGTGCTGTTTTAACCTTCACAAGGAACGGGCGTAGCCACACTTGGTTCAACTAAAGTTGGAGAAACTGTCACCCGCAAGCCACCTATGTGCAAAGCACGTCGGGAGAACCGGTCTCGCGTAAGCGTACGCGTAATGTCGGTCCGGGCCGCTTCGTCCAACAATACCGCCGAACCAAAGTATGACATGCTGGTAAGCAGTATGACTTATATCGCCCACAACTCACTTGTGTTCTACTCGTGCATATAACATCAACATATAAAACCTAGGCTCGGATGCCACTGTTGGGTTTCATAGTAATTTCAAAAATTTTCCTACGCACACGCAAGATCATGGTGATGCATAGCAACGATAGGGGGAGAGTGTGATCTACGTACCCTTGTAGATCGACAACGGAAGCGTTAACTTGGTTGATGTAGTCGTACGTCTTCACGGCCCGACCGATCAAGCACCGAAACTACGGCACCTCCGAGTTCTAGCACACGTTCAGCTCGATGACGATCCCCGAACTCCGATCCAGCAAAGTGTCAGGGAAGAGTTCCGTCAGCATGACGGCGTGGTGACGATTTTGATGTTCTACCGTCGCAGGGCTTCGCCTAAGCACCGCTACAATATGACCGAGGTGGAATATGGTGGAGGGGGGCACCGCACACGGCTAAGGAACGATCACGAAGATCAACTTGTGTTCATGGGGTGCCCCTTGCCTCAGTATATAAAGGATGGAGGAGGAGGAAGCCGGCCAAGGCAATTGGTGCGGCCAGGATGTGGAGTCCTACTAGGACTCCAAGTTCTAGTAGGAGTCCACCAAGAGGGGAGGAAGGGAGAAGGAAGTAGAGGAGAAGGAAAGGTGGCCGGCCCCCTTTTCCCTAGTCCAATTCGGACCAGAGGGGAGGGGGGGCGCAGCAGCCCCTTGGCCCTTTCTCCTCTTTCCACTAAAGCCCATCAAGGCCCATTGCTTCTCCCGTAACTACCCGGTACTCCGAAAAATACCCGAATCACTCGGAATCTTTCCGATGTCCGAATATAGTCGTCCAATATATCGATCTTTACGTCTCAACCATTTCGAGACTCCTCATCATGTCCCCGATCTCATCCGGGACTCCAAACTCCTTCGGTACATCAAAACTCATAAACTCATAATATAACTGTCATCGAAACCTTAAGCATGCGGACCCTACGGGTTCGAGAACAATGTAGACATGACCGAGACACGTCTCCGGTCAATAACCAATAGCGGAACCTAGATGTTCATATTGGCTCCTACATATTCTACGAAGATCTTTTATCGGTCAGACCGCATAACAACATACGTTGTTCCTTTGTCATCGGTATGTTACTTGCCCGCGATTCGATCGTCGGTATCCCATACCTAGTTCAATCTCGTTACCGGCAAGTCTCTTTACTCGTTCCGTAATACATCATCTCACAACTAACTCATTAGTTGCAATGCTTGCAAGGCTTATGTGATGTGCATTACCGAGAGGGCCCAGAGATACCTCTCCGACAATCGGAGTGACAAATCCTAATCTCGAAATACGCCAACCCAACATGTACCTTTGGAGACACCTGTAGAGCACCTTTATAATCACCCAGTTACGTTGTGACGTTTGGTAGCACACAAATTCTTCCTCTGGCAAATGGGAGTTGCATAATCTCATAGTCATAGGAACATGTATAAGTCATGAAGAAAGCAATAGCAACATACTAAACGATTGGGTGCTAAGCTAATGGAATTGGGTCATGTCAATCAGATCATTCAACTAATGATGTGATCCCTCGTTAATCAAATAACAACTCTTTGTTCATGGTTAGGAAACATAACCATCTTTGATTAACGAGCTAGTCAAGTAGAGGCATACTAGTGACACTCTGTTGTTCTATGTATTCACACATGTATTATGTTTCTGGTTAATACAATTCTAGCATGAATAATAAACATTTATCATGATATAAGGAAATAAATAATAACTTTATTATTGCCTCTAGGGCATATTTCTTCACTTCCTCCTATATATACTATACCCTGAAAACATCCAGGAGCACCACGAAACCTATTTCCACCGCCGCAACCTTCTGTACCCAAGAGATCCCATCTTGGGGCCTTTTCCGGAGCTCCGCCGAAGGGGTCATGATCACAGAGGGCCTCTACATCAACTCAATGGCCTCTCCGATGATGTGTGAGTAGTTTATTTCAGACCTTCGGGTCCATAGCTATTAGCTAGATGGCTTCTTCTCTCTCTTTGGATCTCAATACAAAGTTCTCCTCGATCTTCTTGGAGATCTATTCGATGTAACTCTTTTTGCGGTGTGTTTGTCGAGATCTAATGAATTGTGGGTTTATGATCAAGTCTATCTATGAACAATATTTGATTCTTCTCTGAAATCTTTTATGTATGATTTGTTATCTTTGCAAGTCTCTTCGAATTATCAGTTTGGTTTGGCCTACTAGATTGATCTTTCTTGAAATGGGAGAAGTGCTTAGCTTTGGGTTCAATCTTGCGGTGCTCGATCCCAGTGACAGAAAGGGAAACGACACATATTGTATTGTTGCCATCGAGGATAAAAAGATGGGGTTTATATCATATTGCTTGAGTTTATCCCTCTACATCATGTCATCTTACCTAATGCATTACTATGTTCTTATGAACTTAATACTCTAGATGCATGCTGGATAGCGGTCGATGTGTGGAGTAATAGTAGTAGATGCAGGAAGGAGTCAGTCTACTTGTCATGGACGTCATGCCTATATACATGATCATGCCTAGATAGCCTATAAAACAACGAGCTACTATCATTTCTTCATTATAGATTGAGATCTTCTTCGGACATGATGCACAAATAGATGGAATAGCAGCAAATAGCATATTTATATCCTTCATATTTGTAGAAAGAAATCTCATCTCCAAGTAACTCCATCTTTTTCAGCTCTTCTCATAATTATCCGCTTTTCTATCAATTGCTCGACAATAATTTTTTCACCCGCCGTAATACTTAAGCTATTTAGAGAAGCCACTAGTGAAACCTATGCCCCCCGGGTCTATTCTCCATTATATTCATCTCCCAACAAGTTATTTCTATTACCTTTTATTTTGCATTATTATTTTTATCTTTATCATAAAAAATACCAAAAATATTACCTTATCATCTCTATCAGATCCCACTCTCGTAGATGACCGATGAGGGATTGACAACCCCCTTTATCGCATTGGTTGCGAGGGTTCTATTTGTTTATGTAGTACGAGGGACTTGCGTGTGGCGTCCTACTGGATTGATACTTGTTCTCAAAAACTAAGGGAAATACTTACGCTACTTTGCTGCATCAACCCTTTTTTCCTCTTCAAGGGAAAACCAACGCAAGTGCTCAAGAGGTAGCAAGAAGGATCTGGTGCCGTTGCCGGGAGTCTACGCACAAGTCAAGGACATACCAAGTACCCATCATAAACTCTTATCCCTCGCATTACATTATTTGCCATTTGCGTATTGTTTTCCTCTCCCCCACTTCACCCTTGATGTTTTATTTGCCCTCTTTTTCCATTCCCCTTCTCTTCTCCAGTTCACCTCTTTTTGCTTGTTTCTTGCTTGCTTGTGTGTTGGATTGCTTGCTTGTCACGATGGCTCAAGAAACTAAATTGTGTGATTTTTCCAATACCAACAATATTGATTTTATTAGCACTCCGATTGCTCCTCTTACCGATGCTGAATCTTGTGAAATTAATGTTGCTTTGCTAAATCTTGTCATGAAAGATCCGTTTTCCGGCTTTCCTAGTGAAGATGCCGCTACCCATCTAAACAACTTTGTTGATTTATGTGATATGCAAAAGAAGAAAGATGTGGATAATGATATTGTTAAACTTAAGCTATTACCGTTTTCTCTTAGAGATCGTGCTAAAACTTGGTTTTCGTCTTTGCCTAAAAATAGTATCGATTCATGGAATAAGTGCAAAGATGCTTTTATCTCTAAGTATTTTCCTCCCGCTAAGATCATCACTCTTAGAAATGATATTATGAATGTTAAACAACATGATCATGAATATGTTGCACAAGCTTGGAGAGGATGGAATTAATGATACGTAATTTCCCTACACATGGTTTGAATCTTTGGATGATTATACAAATTTTTTATGCCGGATTGAACTTTGCTTCTAGAAATCTTTTAGATTCAGCCGCGGGAGGCACTTTTATGGAAATCACTTTAGGATAAGCTAGTAAACTCCTAGATAATATTATGGTTAATTATTCTCAATGGCATACTGAAAGATCTACTAATAAAAAGGTGCATGCTATAGAAGAAATCAATGTTTTGAGTGGAAATATGGATGAGCTTATGAAATTGTTTGCTAATAAGAGTGTCCCTTCTGATCCTAATGATATGCCTTTGTCTGCTTTGATTGAGAATAATAATGAATCTATGGATGTGAATTCTGTTGGTAGGAACGGTTTTGGTAATAATGCGTATAGAGGTAATTTTAATCCTAGGCCGTTTCCTAGTAATTCCTCTAATAATTATGGTAATTCCTACAACAATTCTTATGGAAATTATAATGAGATGCCCTCTGATTTTGAATCTAATATTAAATAATTGATTAGTTCGCAAAAGAGTTTCAATGCTTTGATTGAATAAAAATTGTCTAAGATTGATGAGTTGGCTAGGAACATGGATAGAATTTCTCTTGATGTTGATTCTTTGAAACTTAGATCTATTCCACCTAAGCATGATATATATGAGTCTCTCAAAGCTATGAGAATTTCCATTGATGAGTGCAAAGAAAGAACCGCTAGGATGTGTGCTAAAAAGATTGCTTTGTGAAAGCGTGTTCTTCTAGTTTCCATGATAATAAGGATGAAGATCTAAAAGTTATTGATGTGTCCCTATTAAATCTTTGTTTTGCAATATGAATCTTGATAATGATGGGACTGGAGATGAGTCAACTTTAGTTATAAGGCGTCCAATGATTCAGAGTTTTTAGATCTTGATGCAAAAATTGATAAAAGTGGGATTGGAAGAGGTCAAAACTTTATATAGCAATGAACCCACTATCTTGGATTTCAAGGAATTTAATATGATAATTGCTTTTAATAGATTGTATTTCCTTGTTGCAATCCGTGCTAAATTCTCCGCATGCTTATAGTCAAAATAAGGCTTTTACTAAACATATCGTTGATGCTTTAATGCAATCTTATGAAAAAAACTTGAATTGGAAGTTTCTATCCTAGAAAACTTTATGATGAGTGGGAACCTACTATTAAAATTAAAATTAAATATCATGAATGCTATGCTTTGTTTGTGATTTGGGTGCTAGTGTTTCCACGATTCCTAAACCTTGTGTGATTTGCTAGGTTTCCGTGAATTTGATGATTGTTCTTTAAACTTGCATCTTGCGGATTCCACCATTAAGAAACCTATGGGAAGAATTAATGATGTTCTTATTGTTGCAAATAGGAATTATGTTCCGCCTGTAGATTTCATTGTTCCATATTGATTGCAATCCTTCATGTCCTATTATTCTTGGTAGACCTTTCCTTAGAACGATTGGTGCAATTATTGATATGAAAGAAGGGAATATTAGATTACAATCTATTAAGGAAAGGCATGGAACACTTTCCTAGAAAGAAAATTAAATTACCTTATGAATCTATTATGAGAGCTACATATGGATTGCATACCAAAGATGGCAATACCTAGATATATCCTTACTTTTATGCCTAGCTAGGGGCGTTAAACGATGGCGCTTATTGGGAGGCAATCCAATTTTATTTTTGTTCCTTGCTTTTTGATTCTGTTTAGTAATAAATAATTTATCTATCCTCTGTTTATATGTGGTTTTATGATTTTAATTAGTGTTTGTGCCAAGTAGAACCTTTGGGAAGACTTGGGGAAAGTCTTTGCGATCTTGCTGTAAAAAACAGAAACTTTAGCGCTCACGAGATTTGCTCCCATGTTTTACTGGAGAGTGATATTTAGTTAATTATTTTTGAAGATTATTAATAGATAAATTCCTCACGTCCAACAATTTATTTTAGAATTTTTGGAGTTCCATATGTTTGCGTTTGATACAGATTACTACAGACTGTTCTGTTTTTGACAGATTCTGTTTTTCGTGTGTTGTTTGCTTATTTTGATGAATCTATGGCTAGTAATGGAGTTTACGAACCATAGAAAAGTTGGAATACATTAGGTTTAACACAAATATAAATAAATAATGAGTTCATTAAAGTACCTTGAAGTGGTGTTTTGTTTTCTTTCACTGACGGAGCTCATGAGATTTTTTTGTTTAAGTTTTGTGTTGTGAAGTTTTCAAGTTTTGGGTAAAGATTTGATGGATTATGGAACAAGGAGTGGAAAGAGCCTAAGCTTGGGGATTCCCAAGGCACCCCAAGGTAAAATTCAAGGACAACCAAAAGCCTAAGCTTGGGGATGCCCCGGAAGGCATCCCCTCTTTCGTCTTCGTCCATCGGTAACTTTACTTGGAGCTATATTTTTATTCACCACATGATATGTGTTTTGCTTGGAGCGTCTTGTATAATTTGAGTCTTTGATTTTTAGTTTACCACAATCATACTTGTTGTACATACCTATTGATAGAGAGACACATGAATCGGAATTCATTAGAATACTCTATGTGCTTCACTTATATCTTTTGAGTTAGATAATTTTGCTCTAGTGCTTCGCATATATCTTTTAGAGCACGGTGGTGGTTTTATTTTATAGAAATTATTGATCTCTCATGCTTAACTTATATTATTTTGAGAGTCCTTTAGAACAGCATGGTAATTTGCTTTGGTTATAAAATTAGTCCTAATATGATAGGCATCCAAGATAAAAACCTGGAAGTGCATTAAATACTAAGATAAGTTTGATACTTGATAGTTGTTTTGAGATATAAAGGTGGTAATATTAGAGGTGTGCTAGTTGAGTAATTGTGAAATTGAGAAATACTTGTGTTGAAGTTTTCAAGTCCCGTAGCATGCATGTATGGTAAATGTTGTGTGACAAATTTGAAGCATGAGGTGTTCTTTGATTGCTTTCCTTATGAGTGGCGGTCGGGGACGAGCGATGGTCTTTTCCTACCAATCCTATCCCTAGGGAGCATGCGCGTAGTTCTTGGTTTTTGATGACTTGTAGATGCAATAAGGATGTGAGTCTTATGACTAAATGTTGAGTCATGGATTATACGCACTCTCAACCCTTCCATCATATGCCTCTTTAGTACCGTGCATCCCTTTCTCACCTTGAGATTTGGTGCAAACTTTGGTGCATCCAAGCCCGTATATGATACGCTCTATCACACATAAGCCTCCTTATATCTTCCTCAAAACAGCCCACATATACCTATTATGCATTTCCATAAGCCATTCCGAGATATATTGCCATGCAACTTTCCACCGTTCCGTTTATTATGGCACGCATCATCATTGTCATATTGCTTGCATGATCATGTAGTTGAACATCGTATTTGGCAAAAGCCACCATGCTAATTTTTCATACATGTCACTCTTGATTCCATTGCATATCCCAGCACACCGCCGAGGCATTCACAAGAGTCATATTTTGTTCTAAGTATCGAGTTGTAATTCTTCAGTTGTAAGTAAATAAAAGTGTGATGATCATCATTAGAGCATTGCCCCATGTGAGGAAAGGATGATGGCGACTATGATTCCCCCACAAGTCAGGATGAGACTCCAGACGAATAAAAAAAGGAGACAAAAAAAGAGAAGGCCCATATAAAAAAATGAGAGAAAAAGAGAGAAGGGACAATGTTACTATCCTTTTTCCACACTTGTGCTTCAAAGTAGCACCATGATCTTCATGATAGAGAGTCTCTTATTTTGTCACTTTCATATACTAGTGGGAATTTTTCATTATAGAACTTGTCTTGTATATTCCAATGATGGGCTTCCTCAATGCCCTAGGTCTTCGTGAGCAAGCAAGTTGGATGCACACCCACTTAGTTTCTTTGATGAGCTTTCATATATTTATAGCTCTAGTGCATCCGTTGCATGGCAATCCCTACTCCTTGCATTGACATCAATCGGTGGGCATCTCCATAGCCCATTGATTAGCCGCATCAATGTGAGACTTTCTCCCTTTTTGTCTTCTCACACAACCTCAATCATCATATTCTATTCCACCCATAGTGCTATGTCCATGGCTCGCGCTCATATATTGCGTAAAAGTTGAAAGAGTTTGAGAAGGCTAAGTATGAAACAATTGCTTGGCTTGTCATCGGGTTGTGCATGATGAGAGCATTTTGTGTGACGAAAAATGAAGCATGGCCAAACTATATGATTTTGTAGGGATAAGTTTTCTTTGGCTATGTTATTTTGATAAGACATAATTGCTTGATTAGCATACTTGGAGTATTACTATTTTTATGTCAACATTAAACTTTTATCTTGAATCTTTCGGATCTGAACATTCATGCCACAATAGAGAAAAATTACATTGAAGAATATGCTAGAAAGCATTCCACATCAAAAATTCTGTTTTTATCATTTACCTACTCGAGGACGAGCAGGAATTAAGCTTGGGGATGCTTGATACGTCTCCAACGTATCTATAATTTTTTATTGTTCCATGCTATATTTATCTATATATTTTTGGATGTTTAATGGGCTTTTATACACTTTTATATTATTTTTGGGACTAACCTATTAACCCAAGGCCCAGTGCAAATTGCTGTTTTTTTGCCTATTTCAGTGTTTCACAGAAAAAGGAATATCAAACGGAAGTCCAAACGGAATGAAAACCTTCGGGAGCGTGATTTTTGGAACAAACGTGATCCAGAGGACTTGGAGTGGACGTCAAGAAACAACGAGGAGGCCACGAGGCAGGGGGCGCGCCCCCCCTCGTGGGCCCCTCGTGGCTCCACCGACCTACTTCTTCCTCCTATATATATTCATATACCCCGAAAACATCCAGGAGCACCACGAAACCCTATTTCCACCGCCGCAACCTTCTGTACCCAAGAGATCCCATCTTGGGGCCTTTTCCGGAGCTCCGTCGGAGGGGGCATTGATCACGGAGGGCCTCTACATCAACTCCATGGCCTCTCCGGATGTGTGAGTGAGTTTACTTCAGACCTTCGGGTCCATAGCTAGTAGCTAGATGGCTTTCTCTCTCTTTGGATCTCAATACAAAGTTCTCCTCGATTCTCTTGGAGATCTATTCGATGTAATCTTCTTTTGCGGTGTGTTTGTCGAGATCCGATGAATTGTGGGTTTATGATCAAGTTTATCTATGAACAATATTTGAATCTTCTCTGAAATTCTTTTATGTATGATTGGTTTATCTTTGCAAGTCTCTTCGAATTATCAGTTTGGTTTGGCCTACTAGATTGATCTTTCTTGCAATGGGAGAAGTGCTTAGCTTTGGGTTCAATCTTGCAGGTGCTCGATCCCAGTGACAGAAAGGGAAACGACACGTATTGTATTGTTGCTATCGAGGATAAAAAGATGGGCTTTACATCATATTGCTTGAGTTTATCCCTCTACATCATGTCATCTTACCTAATGCCTTACTCCGTTCTTATGAACTTAACACTCTAGATGCATGTTGGATAGTGATCGATGTGTGGAGTAATAGTAGTAGATGCAGGCAGAGTCGGTCTACTTGTCACGGACATGATGCCTATATACATGATCATGCCTAGATATTCTCATAATTATCCGCTTTCCTATCAATTGCTCGACAATAATTTGTTCACCCACCGTAATACTTATGCTATCTTGAGAGAAGCCATTATTGAAACCTATGGCCCCCGGGTCTATTCTCCATTATATTCATCTCCCGTCAACAAGTTATTTCTATTACCTTTTATTTTGCAATCTTTACTTTTTATCTTCATCATAAAAATACCAACAATATTATCTTATCATCTCTATCAGATCTCACTCTCATAAGTGACCGTGAAGGGATCGACAACCCCTTTATCGCGTTGGTTGCGAGGTTCTTATTTGTTTGTGTAGGTACGATGGACTTGCGTGTGGCCTCCTACTGGATTGATACCTTGGTTCTTAAAAACTGAGGGAAATACTTACGCTACTTTGCTGCATCACCCTTTCCTCTTCAAGGGAAAACGAACGCAGTGCTCAAGAGGTAGAAAACAACATTAGTTCTCTGAGAATCTTGTTCAATTCTCTTAAGGTGGCCCTCAGGATACAAAGGTTCCTGAGTAATTTTACCCCCTCTAGTCACAACTCTAACAACATTATCATTTTTCTTATTATTTAATTCATTGAGCAAATCATTCTGAGCTTTAAGCACTTGTTCTACTTGAGTGGTAACCATAGAAGCATGATTAATAATAAGTTTAAGTTCACCTTTAACTCTAGACATATAATCACTCAAGTGTTCAACCATATAAGCATTGCATTTCAATTGTCTACCAACATAAGCATTGAAGTCTTCTTGTTTAACCATAAAATTATCAAACTCATCCAAGCATTGGCTAGCAAACTTAGTAGATGGGATTTCACCCTTATCAAATCTATAGAGAGAATTTACCTTTACTACCTGTGTCGGGTTATCAAGACCATGTATTTCTTCAATAGGTGGTAAATTCTTAACATCTTCAGCTTTAATACCCTTTTCTTTCATAGATTTCTTTGCCTCTTGCATATCTTCAGGACTGAGAAAATAGAATACCCCTTTTCTTCGGAGTTGGCTTAGGAGTTGGTTCAGGAAGTGTCCAATCATTTTCATTACTCAACATATTATTCAATAGCAATTTAGCTTGATCAACAGTTCTTTCCCTGAAAACACAACCAGCACAACTATCCAGGTGCTCTCCGGAAGCATCGGTTAGTCCATTATAAAAGATATCAAGTATTTCATTTTTCTTGAGAGGATGATCAGGCAAAGCATTAAGTAATCAGAGTAGCCTCCCCCAAGCTTGTGGGAGACTCTCTTCTTCAATTTGCACAAAATTATATATTTCCCTTAAGGCAGCTTGTTTCTTATGAGCGGGTAAATATTTAGCAGAGAAGTAATAAATCATATCCTGGGGACTACGCACACAACCAGGATCAAGAGAATTAAACCATGTTTTAGCATCACCCTTTAATGAGAACGGAAACAACTTGAGGATAAAGTAATACCGAGTTTTCTCATCATTAGTGAACAAGGTGGCTATATCATTTAATTTAGTAAGATGTGCCACAACAATTTCAGATTGATAGCCATAAAAAGGATCAGATTCAACCAAAGTAATTAACTCAGGATCGACAGAGAAATCATAATCCTTATCAGAAATACAGATAGGTGAAGTAGCAAAAGCAGGGTCATATTTCATTATAGCATTCAAAGACTTTTCTTTCAGCTTAGCTAACAGTTTCTTAAGATCATTACCATTGCAAGCTAAAAAGTCTCTAGCAGTTTCTTCATCCATAACATAACCCTCAGGCACAACAGGCAATTCATATCTAGGGGGAGAATCTTCATCATCACTTTCATCAATATTATCAGTTTCAATAATTTCATTCTCTCTAACCCTAGCAAGTTGTTCATCAAGAAATTCACCTAATGGCACAGTATTATCAAGCATAGAAGTAGTTTCATCATAAGCATCATGCATAGCAGAAGTGGCATCATCAATTACATGCGACATATCAGAATGAATCGCAGGAGTAGGTGTCGCAAGTTTACTCAAAACAGAAGGTGAATCAAGTGCAGAGCTAGATGGCAGTTCCTTACCTCCCCTCGTAGTTGAGGGAAACATCTTGGTTCTTTCATCTTTCAAGTTCCTCATAGTGATCAACAGATATAAATCCCAAGTGACTCAAAGAATAGAGCTATGCTCCCCGGCAATGGCGCCAAAAAATAGTCTTGATAACCCACAAGTATAGAGGATCGCAATAGTTTTCGAGGGTAGAGTATTCAACCCAAATTTATTGATTCGACACAAGGGGAGCCAAAGAATATTCTCAAGTATTAACAATTGAGTTGTCAATTCAACTGCACCTGAAAGACTTAATATCTGCAGCAAAGTGTTTAGTAGCAAAGTAATATGGAAGTAACGGTAATGGTGGCAACGATAATAGTATTGGGTTTTTTTAGTAATTATAACAATGGCAACGGTAAAGTAACTAAGCAAAGATCAATATGTGAAAAGCTCGTAGGCAATGGATCAGTGATGGATAATTATGTCGGATGCGATTCCTCATGCAACAGTTATAACATAGGGTGACACAGAACTAGCTCCAGTTCATCAATGTAATGTAGGCATGTATTCCGAATATAGTCATACGTGCTTATGGAAAAGAACTTGCATGGCATATTTTGTCCTACCCCCCCGTGGCAGCGGGGTCCTATTGGAAACTAAGGGATATTAAGGCCTCCTTTTAATAGAGTACCGGACCAAATCATTAACACTTAGTGAATACATGAACTCCTCAAACTACGGTCATAACCTGGAGTAGTTTCGATTATTGTCACTTCGCGGTTACCAGATCATAACACATAGTAGGTGACTATTGACTTGCAAAATAGGATCAAGAATTCACATATATTCATGGAAACATAATAGATTCAGATCTGAAATCATGGCACTCGGGGCCTAGTGACCAGCATTAAGCATAGCAAAGTCATAGCAACATCAATCTCAGAACATAATGGATACTAGGGATGAACCCTAATAAAACTAACTCGATTACATGATAAATCACATCCAACCCATCACCGTCCAGCAAGCCTATGATGGAATTACTCATGCACAGCGGTGAGCATCATGAAATTGGTGATGGAGGAAGGTTGATGATGACGATGGCGACGAATTCCACTCTCCGAAGCCCCGAACAGACTCCAGATCAGCCCTCCCGAGAGAGATTAGGGCTTGGCGGCGGCTCCGTATTGTAAAACGCGATGAATCCTTCTCTTTGATTTTTTCTCCCCGAACATGAATATATAGAGTTGGAGTTGAGGTCGGTGGAGCATCAGGGGGCCCACGAGACAGGGGGTGTGCCCCACCCTCGTGGACAGGGTATGGGCCCCCTGACGTTGACTCTTTTGCAAGTATTTTTTATATATTCCAAAAATATTCTCGGTGAAGTTTCAGGTTATTCCAAGAACTTTTATTTCTGCACAAAAATAACACCATGGCAATTCTGTTGAAAACAACATCAGTCCGGGTTAGTTCCATTCAAATCATGCAAGTCAGAGTCCAAAACAAGGTCAAAAGTGTTTGGAAAAGTAGATACGATGGAGACGTATCAACATACGCGTTTGAAGTTCGGATGAAGATCTACATGAGTATTGCTGGGCAACCTAATCTTGACCTCATGGTGCATTTGCCAAATCTTCTGGTCCTCCATCCATGTAGTTTTTCTTAACCATATGTGATAAATTTTGAGTATCATTTATATGATTTCCTGCAACTACACTACAAAAAATACACTTCCGTGATGATACGTGTTTGTCACAGTAGGTCACGTTTTTTGTCATGCATGTACATCCATGACGATTTTATGACGGAATCAAGATAGTCATACATGTGCTATCATAGAAGTGTTCCATGACATTACCAAAATTATCATCACGGAAGTGTCCACTTCCATGACGATAAATCACGCGTCACATAAGTGCTTTCATCAAGGGTGACCGACACGTGGCATCCACCGTAACGGAATGTCGTTAAGCTATCGAGTCCAGTTTTGGATCCGATAACCCGTTAACAGCCCCGACCAATGGGGATTTTCCATGTGTAAAATCATCATTGGCTGGAGGAAACACGTGTCGGCTCAGCGTTGGGACAGATGTCATACACTCATTGGACCCAAGGTGCCTATGATACGTCAGCACGTGGCACGGCCCAATAGAGGCCCATTCCTGTGAAAAGGCCGGCCCGTTTGACTTGGTCAAAATGTGGCGGGCCGGCCCATCGGAAGCCTGTTAACGGTCTGTTCACATATAGCCCATTTACAACCTGCTAACCCAGGGCCCGATACTGCTACCTCTTGAGCACTGCGTTGGTTTTCCCTTGAACAGGAAAGGGTGATGCAACAAAGTAGTGTAAGTATTTCCCTCAGTTTTTGAGAACCAAGGTATCAATCCAGTAGGAGGCCACGCACGAGTCCCTCGCACCTACACAAACAAATAAATTCCTCGCAACCAACGCAATAAAGGGGATGTCAATCCCTTCACGATCACTTACGAAAGTGAGATCTGATAGATATGATAAGATAATATTTTTGGTATTTTTATGATAAAGATGCAAAGTAAAGAAAGCAAAATAAATGGAAAAGGAAATAGCTTGTTGACGGAAGATTAATATGATGGAAAATAGACCCCGGGGCCATAGGTTTCACTAGTGGCTTCTCTCGAGAGCATGAGTATTACGGTGGGTAAACAAATTATTGTTGAGCAATTGACAGAATTGAGCATAGTTATGAGAATATCTAGGTATGATCATGTATATAGGCATCACGTCCGAGACAAGTAGACCAACTCCTGCCTGCATCTACTACTATTACTCCACACATCGACCGCTATCCAGCATGCATCTAGAGTATTAAGTTCAAAAGAACAAAGTAACACTTTAAGCAAGTTGACATGATGTAGAGGGATAAACTCATGCAATATGAAATAAACCCCATCTTGTTATCCTCGATGGCAACAATACAATACGTGCCTTGCTGCCCCTACTGTCACTAGGAAAGGACACCTCAAGATTGAACCCAAAGCTAAGCACTTCTCCCATTGCAAGAAAGATCAATCTAGTAGGCCAAACCAAACTGATAATTCGAAGAGACTTGCAAAGATAACCAATCATACATAAAAGAATTCAGAGAAGATTCAAATATTGTTCATAAATAAACTTGATCATAAACCCACAATTTATCGGTCTCAACAAACACACTGCAAAAGAATATTACATCGAATAGATCTCCACAAGAGAGGGGGGAGAACTTTTTATTGAGATCCAAAAAGAGAGAAGAAGCCATCTAGCTAATAACTATGGACCCGAAGGTCTAAAGTAAACTACTCACACTTCATCGGAGAGGCTATGGTGTTGATGTAGATGCCCTCCGTGATTGATGCCCCCTCCGGCGGAGCTCCGGAAAAGGCCCCAAGATGGGATCTCACGGATACAGAAAGTTACGATGGTGGAATTAGGGTTTTGGCTCCGTATCTGGTAGTTTGGGGGTACGTAGGTATATATAGGAGGAAGAAGTACATCGATGGAGCAACATGGGCCCCACGAGGGTGGAGGGCGCGCCTGGGGGGGGGGGCTAGGCATGCCCCCTACCTCGTGCCCTCCTGGTTGCTTTCTTGACGTAGGGTCCAAGTCCTCTGGATCATGTTCGTTCCGAAAATCACGTTCCCGAAGGTTTCATTCCGTTTGGACTCCGTTTGATATTCTTTTTCTGCGAAACTCTGAAATAGGCAAAAAACAGCAATTCTGGGCTGGGCCTCCGGTTAATAGGTTAGTCCCAAAAATAATATAAAAGTGTATAATAAAGCCCAATAATGTCCAAAACAGGATATAATATAGCATGGAACAATAAAAAATTATAGATACGTTGGAGACGTATCAAGCATCCCCAAGCTTAATTCCTGCTCGTCCTCGAGTAGGTAAATGATAAAAACAGATTTTTTTGATGTGGAA
>NW_024115898.1:0-6869 GCF_003073215.2 Triticum urartu | reverse complement strand
CCCCCCCCGCCCCGCCGCCGCCCCAAGCATCCAAGCACGCTGCGCAACCGCGAGCTAGCGAGGGTTGTATTTGGGTGAGTAGCTGCTGCCTTTCGCCGGCCTGTTTTCCGGTACGATGTTGTTAGCCTGACGCCTGCGTTGTTGGGTTTTGAGCACTTCCGCACCGATTTCTTCTAGTGAATTACGTTTGGCGGCAATTCCCCTTGGGATGAATTCCTCTGACAACAAAATGTCGAGAAGTGGATGCAATGTTCCGTGACAAACCAAATGCTGTAGTATACAGTATTGGTCCTCCAGACTGATCATGTGGGGAATTTACTACATTGGGCACCCATAATTTGCAGACCAATTTTAGCAGCCAGTGCAGTCACATAACCTGAATATTCTAGGGAAACCACCCAATGCAGCTAACCCGACAAATATTACTAACTGAGCTACTTACTCAGCAATCAACTGTTTTTTAAGGCTTTCCTGAAGTCCTGTTAAGCTCTCAGCTATTGTGACCCAGAGTCCCTGAGTATTCTGTTTGGTTAATCACCAAAAGCAGCCTTACTAATTTTTGGTTATGACCAAAATCTTGGCTTTTCCTTGGATGGCTGCCAAAATTTTGGCATGCTCGTTCTCCATAGCCAACTCTAGTCCATTTTTCTTGCCAACATTAGCCAAAAAATGGGCAACCAAAACTTTAGCCAAAATAGTGGTACTAAATGTTTGGTGCGGTTGGCTTGAGCTCAAATCGGACATATACTACCCAAGGTACTACCGTCTCTCCCCTAGCAAATCCAACTCATTAGCAACTTAGTATATGAGATTAGATATTGGCGTTGTCTCCTTGTTGTAAATTCTAATAACTTCTCCATCCCATTCTCTTCACTAGGATAGGATTCCAATTTTTATTTATCCACATCACTACATTGTTAGATTTGGCGCAGTGGCAGTCTATCAAGCCTGCAGTAGCAGTCAAGTTAAAAAAAATGGAAGAGTTGGAATCAGAAAGAATAGTGTGGTAAAGTTTAAGATAGGGAGAGTTTTGTTCACCTAAGTCCATTCTAAATGGCTGCAGCTGTGCTGCCTGCATCTTGTTTGGATCAATTGATGAATAATCAAAGCTCTTGGTAAGCCTCGTAGCCTCTTCCACCTCTGGGATGAGAACATGCTGGCTGTTACACTAGGGCGAGTCCCCTATCCTTTGTTATTGGACTCTCATCTGCCCAAGCACATAACTCTGTACTTCAGCACTATTTTGCTTCCTTCTTTACTTGATTCCCCAACTTGGAGCCTGAAATGCCTGTGCACCTCATCCTCGACTGCCCCGATCACGAAAAGTGACTGGTCCGATATGGTCTGAGCAGCCAGACCCCTCTGCTGCAGCCTGGTGGGAATTTGTCTTGAACTCGCTTGACTGGCTTCATATTCAAAATGTTGCGTTTGTTTGCTGGCATATTTGGAAGGAGAAGTGCAGGCGTATCTTTGACCAGACCACCTGCTCTGAAGCTCAGCTAGTCGAGAAGATCAAGCATGATTATCCTTGCTGCGTGGCTTAGCTTTATTTGGGATGGAACTGTGCATGGCGATGAGCCCTTGGTTTGCGAGTAATCTTCTTTGATCCTTTTTTTCTCTCACCTGGGGCTCCAGGTGCTTATTTGTTCTCTGTAACAATTATTATTGTCCTCTGAAATGAATCAGCAGTACCCCTGCCTTCTTAAAAAATCCCCCAACTTGGACTAGTCCACTTCGTTTGAGGAAGAAGAATTTGAGGGAGTACAATGCCGAATCTATTTTCATTGAAAGTAGAAGAGGCAGCACCTAGTTATTCCTTTTGGAATCCATTTGAGATACTCATCACTTGTTTCACAGACATCTAAAACCCTGGCAAATCAACTGAACTTTGTAAGTGAAGTGTGAGGCCGGATGGATGTAATAATTTTTTAACTTTGAGTCTTCACTAGAAGGTATCCCCAGGGCCCTATTGTATAATCTAAAGGCTTAGGATGCAGTTGCCATCCTTGTAAAATCTGGGATAAAATCTAAAGATGTACTTCCGATTTTCCTCTTCTACCATTAACATTTGAAATTCCAACTATTATGTATTAAGAGTAACAAATAAGAAAATTCTAGCATTTGTAAGAAATCAAGTTATCGGATTTTTCACTTCTTCGCGGTGTGCTTGAAATTTTATTCATAAGTAGTCCATGAAGTACATCTAGCATAAATAAAATCTATATGTTGTGACTTTTATTAGTTTCAGTGCATGGTGATTGCACCCTAGCCTTTGGTGCATACAGTATGCACCCAGTATCCCCTAGGAGTGCATTATATACATTCTGGAGGTGTTAATAGTGTTGTGTAATGATAAATGGAGAACAATTTAATTCTGCATGTTATTGAACTGTTGAATTGCTGTTTAATTGATAGATGCTGCTGGGTGCAGGATGGACACCAAACGTGGGAGGAGCCGCAGTCCAGTGGAAATCAAGGATGGCCACTCTAAGGGGAGTGAGAATGGAAGGAAAGACAACTCAGCTCTACAGAATGACTCTAACCATGCCAGACCAGGCAGAGGTCATGAATTTGGTAGGCATTCTGATAGGCATTCCTATGGAGCACCTCGTGAATCCAGGAGGCATGATGATTATAGGAGGTATCATAATAAGCGAGCTGATGATAATGACAGGAGCCATTCTAGAACTTCTCGGTCAGATCGGGAATCAAGGGCTGACACTTACTATTATCCTTCAAAGCGTGATGACACATCTGATAGATCACATGGTGATTGGAGAAATGTTGGCAGCAAGTATGGCGGCAAATCTGTCAAGGGAGAGCAGAGGACTAAGAATCAGGAAAAACATGGGCCCCCACGTGAATACCCTAGACATGATGGCACAGAGTATGACAAAGATGCTGATTTAAGAAAGGAAACCAACTCTACCAGAAGGCATCCAGAAGAAAAGGAAAATAAAAACAAGGAGAAGTTCAAGCAGGAGGATGCTCTAAAGAAGAGAAGCGGCAAGGAAATTGAGAAAAGCAGCTGTGCAGCAGAACCTGAGCTAGAAACTAGGGAGAAGAGAAGAAGCTTATTCAGTTCTGTTGGTCCAGGTGTTGAAAATGCACAGCACATGGAAATGGATACCTCAGGAGGTTGGTTAATATATATTTTTGTTTTCCTTGTTATTAATTCTGAACACACCGCTGCACTATTCTATTATTAAGATGAGATTATGGACTTCTTGACCTTAAACAAAATTTTGGTTAATTCTGCATCAGGAAATAAAGACGAAACCATGAATGATCTGAACGCTGCAAAAGTTGTAGCAATGAAAGCTGCTGAATCAGGTGAGTTGCCTCAGTTTGTTGTCAATATTTTTTTCTTCCATCGTTGCATTATCTCAAGGATTTATGTCCTCATTAGCTGCTTTAGTTTCTTCTGTGTTTTTTTCTAAAATTTGATGGAGGCACCTATTAAAGATGCGGCTTTGTGCGATGGGTATAGTATATTTGTTGGACTGAACTTCTCCCTGATAGCACAAGAATTTTGGTTCCATGATGGTCCAATTGTATGACTACGATGTTAATCTCTTCCATGACAGATCAGAGCTATGCAATGTTTTGCATGATTGACCCCTCCTTACATGCTCAATTGCAGTGAAGAAGAACATTCTAGGATTTGGGGTTGGAACCGGGCGGTTATCCATTGACCAGAAGAAAAAGCTGCTTTGGGGCAATAAAAAGAGTAACCCTACAGAGGTATATCACGGATAGCATCTATTTGTTATTTTGCCTCTTTCCTTCCATTATTCCTGCATTACCATACTTTGGCTTCATATTTTTTACCTTCATTCTAATGCCTCAGACAAGCACTCACTGGGATTCGAATCTGTTTTCTGATCGGGAACGCCAAGAGAAATTCAACAAACTCATGGTAATTCCTTGAAGATGTATAATTTTATTATAAAATTCTGACCTGAATTCAGCTGAGCAACAACAATTACTCTGTGATGCACTAACACTTTCTTAGAGCCTGAGGGTGCCTTGGTGGCTATGGCCTATTGTAGGGTGTGAAGAGCAATGCCTCTGCCTCGGTTCAAGAGAACAAGGCTGTCAACAAGGGGGAGGGTCCAGTGGAAGTCAAGAAACAGGAGGAGCTCGACACCGACCTGGAGAAACTCTACGTAGCAGGCCTGCGCCGGAGAGATGGCCGGACTGTTGGCCTCGGCCTGTAGGGAACTCTGGATGTGAGTGTGGCAGCACCCAAGATCTGAAGTGCCTGTTATGTAGTACACAGTTCATTGGCTCTTTTATCCTTGCATGTGGAAATTTGACTGTCAGTTTTGCATTAAAAACTGTAGAAGTGGGTTGTTATGATCATCTTGTGGCTCATGAACATCTATTATGTCTGATTGACACTTCTATAGTGTGCTGGCATAACTTGTCGCCCTGGAGGACTTTTGCACTTGGATTTGTGCTTTGCTTGCCCTTTGACCATAAACACGACAGTGTGTACTAGAGCATCTCCAACAGTTGATGCAAAATAGGGCATCCAGAAAAAAAAAGGCAGGAGAGAGAGAGAGAGAGAGAGAAGGTTTTAGGTCATCTGAAAATTTTCTGCCATAACATTTTCTGACGAACCAAATCTTTCAAATTGTACATGTGATAGAATCTTGGTAGTGATAAAGATATCCATTGGCTAATAATACTCGAATGTGTCACATCTCTACCATCGGATTGGTTTCATTCAACAGTAAATATTCAAAGTCATTCAAGCGACTAAGAGAATGTCGTCTTCCCTACCACTGTAAACAACTGCCTTGAGCAAATTCTTGTTTACAATAACTACATGCAAGTTGACCGAATTTGCAATTTTGGTAAGTTGATATTGCGAGAGGAGGAATGGTTGGAGGAAGAAGAAAGACGGACATCCATTGGTTCTTAACCTTATAGCCCAGAAAATTGACTTAACCAAAACAAAATTTTCAGACCACTTACATATAGCCGGCCCTTTTTCTGAAGCCAGATGGCATAAGCAAAGATGCTGAGGAGGAATGGCAGCGTTTGAAAGGAAGGAAAACTAATCGGGTTACGAGGCCAACAGTTGACGGCCGTCTAATCTCAGCAAACGCGCTTGATTCTCTTGTCGGCCGTCTCCCGTCTGGGATGACGCTTACGCGGTCCAAAGATGAGTGGTTGATATTCCAGCACACAAGCAAAACGAAGACTCGCTGCTTCTTCCCCGTTTCAACACTCCCTCTGCGCGCCGAACCCCGGAGCCCTCCTCCTCGCCGCCGCAGCGGAGCGGTTCCCAGACCTGGAATTCGCTGGGTGAGTTTTTAGATTCGTCGCCTATAAGATCTTGCTCACCCCGTCTTTTTATCTAGTCTAGTCTAGGAATACATATTTTTCTCGCTTCCGTAGTCCGTTTTGGATCTGCTGCTAGTGCTAGCTAGCTACCTGCCGATTTTATAGTCGCTTGCAGTAAGCTGTACTGCAAGAACGAAGGAAATTTTCAGACACCCCCTGCATTTGCATGATTAGCTAATTCCCTCACCAAAAGAGGACCAGATTCGTTCCTCGTGTTATCCTTACCAATCAGACTTTAGATCCTAAAATGAAACCAGCCTACATAACCTGTGTCATCTGACTGCCCCCTGTTGCATCTACTTACTGGCCGCGGGTTTGTTTGTACCAGCTACCAAATGAGCCTGCGTATGCCATCTCGTGGATAAAATTCGGTCTGGCAGAAGCTTAGAAACAGTATGGATCGGTGGTACTTCTTTCTGCACAGCATAGGAGCTTAGAGCAACTCCAATGGGGCGACCCAAATGGACGGCGCATTTGTCCGCTTTTTGTCCGTTTGGGTCGGTCGCCCGCCCGCCGTCCGTCCAGTTTTGCATTTGGGTCGGCAATGCGCCCAACGCGCCGACCCATTTCATGTCCGCATTCAACTTTTTAAATAAAAAAGGCCCGCGGACGATCATGCCAGCGACCATGTCTCATGCCGGCACCATGCCAGCGCCGGCATAGAATGCCGGCTTCAGAAAACACCACAGTTCATGCTGGCGCACTTGCCAGCCGGCCGGCACACATGCCAGCACACAAAAAAATGGTGGGACTTGAGTTCGACCACGCCATCGCGGCTCCCGTGGTCATGCCGGCACACCTGCCGGCATACAAAAAAGATGGCCCCTCGACGTCATAGATCACTCGTCGTCGAACTTGAGCATGTCGGCCTGCATCTTCTCGACCCACGGCCTCTTCCTTGGCAGCAAGGCGTTGAGATCCACCTTCATGATCTCCACCCCGGTCATCATGCTTGCAAGAGCCACTTCTTTCGCCTTTGTCTTGGCGTTGGCGGCCTCAATCTCTAGCATCTTGGCTTGCTTCTCCGCCTCGAGCTCGAACATCTTGGCTTGCTTCTCGGCGTCAAGATCAAGCCTCCTCCTTTGGATCTCCATGAAAGCATCCATTTGCTCCGCCTTGAAACGCCGGCGCTCCTCCGCTCTTGAGTCCTTCTTATTCATCATGCCGTCCACGCTTGCGATCAAGGCGTTGGTGGCCGCATCTCGCTTATCGTCCTTCTTGGAGTTGGTCTTCCCCCTCGGCCGTGCCGGCTCGCCCTCCCCAACATCCTCCACGGCGCCCTTCCCCCCACGTGCCTTGAGCGCGGCATATTGTGCCTTGAACTTCTCTTCGTCCTTGATGACCCGATAGCAATGGGAGAGGTTGAAGCACTTGCCATTGTGTTGAACCTTGAATGCCTTCAAAGCTTGAAATGACTATAAAATATTTCCATGCAAGCATATGGGCAAGTGATAGCAAATGAAGACGTAAAAGGATGATCTTGATGGCACAAAAGAGGGCGGCTTGCTTGCTAT
>NW_024115897.1:0-5865 GCF_003073215.2 Triticum urartu | reverse complement strand
CAGCGTCGGCGACGTATCAGGCGGGCGAGGGTGTGAATCCAATGTGCCACCGACCAGCGGGCCCGGTGAGGAAAGAGGGCGAGCGCACGCGTGTTCGTCTCGTGTCCGCGCCGACGCAAATCCAGCTCAAAAATGGGCCTGAAATGGGTCGCCCGCGGATGAAAACGGACGCGCGTCCGTTTGGGTCGGCGCGTTGGGCCGCCATTTTTGTCCGCGCTGACCCAAACGGACGCGGGCGGACGAAATGGGTCGCCCCATTGGAGTGCTCTTATATACTTATACTCCCTCCGTCCCATAATATAAGATCGTTTTTGACACTAGTACGTCCTAGATAAGTTATCAATGAGAAATATGTAGTACACTCAAATTGGAAGAATGTCTTTTCTTTCTGCACCAACAAGACTTTATCACAGCCTTTTCTTGTCCAAGTTAGTGAATTAATGTGCTTTGCAGATGCACTCGAGCACTCGCAGTAGCATCATGCAAACTAATCCTAATAGTAGATACTAAAAAATGACATGAAAAGCTACATGAACATAATTTACCTTCAGCGCTTTTTTGTGCCGAGAGTAAACAAAACACCGAGTAAGTTCAGATTGGTGAGTTCCGCAATCTTAAGTTTTTAGGCTAGTGAACCTTTTGGGTTATCAGAAAAACTGGCCAATGAAATATCACTTACAATTTATTAGCTTCCGTGGTACTATAAAAAAATTGAACTATGAGCTAAGGTGACTTTGTTGATCGGTGGGCTGTATGTGCAAACATACTTATGAATCATGTACTCCCTCCGTCCCAAAATAAATGTCTCAAGCTTAGTACAACTTTGTACTAAAAAGACACTTATTTTGGGACGGAGGGAGTACTTGCTAATGCTTCCCTTGCAATGCACTTCCTTGGGGCCTATCTACATATCTTCAGTCTGACTGATTCTTTATTTCAATCTTTCTGGTAGATTCATCCAAGATATTGTATTGGCTCTCATCTCCTTCTTGCTTGTTTGCCTTTGATCTTTCTGGCTTAGGACATTTTCACCCTTGAAAGAAGCCAACCAGTGAAAATCCATAGTACCATGGCAGAGGGGGTTGTCGGCATGCTGATTCTGAAGCTTGGCTCAGCCTTGGCCATAGAAGCAATCAAGGTTGGTACAGGGAAGCTATGCCGTCAAGCTAAAGCTTCTTCTATTGCCAGGCTGTTTGGTCAGATCCGTGATATCAAGGAGGAGCTGGAGAGCATGCAGTCGTTTCTACAAGAAGCCGAGAGGTTCAAGGATACTGACAATACCACTGTCAGCTTCATCAACAAGATACGAGGCCTTGCTTTCGAGATCGAGGATGTTGTTGACGAGTTCACCTACAAGTTAGAGGACAAACATGGTGGCTTTTCTGTGAAGATCAAGCGGCGGTTTAAGAGAATCAGTACCTGGCGCCGTTTGTCACTGAAATTGAGAGACATCAAACTGAAATTAGAGAATGTTGATAGGAGAAAGGCCCGGTATGACATGAGAGGAATTGCAATCGAAGCTAGAAACAGTGATGCTCATTGCAGATCTACAGATCAGACTTCATACTTCCCAATAGAAGAAAATCTTGTCGGCATTGATGAGAGTAAGAATCTGCTGATTAATTGGTTGACAAGTGATTTCCAACAGGAGAATGTAATTAGCACAGTATGGGGGATGGGAGGAGTAGGCAAGACCACTTTGGTTGCCCATGTTTACAACACTCTGAAGATTGACTTCGACTGTGCTGCATGGGTAACTGTCTCAAAAGCATACCAGGTTCAGGACTTGTTAAAGCAGATTATCAGGGAGTTACAGAAGAGCGACTTGAAGGGTGAACTTCGCGTTGATATTGTTGACATGGAAAAGAGAAGCCTAGTTGAGATCATCCGTGATTTCCTGCGTGGCAAGAAGTATCTTCTGGTTCTAGATGATGTCTGGGGTATTGATATCTGGTTCAAAATAAGAGATGCTTACCCTACTAACAGCACCAGCCGGTTTGTAATCACGTCAAGAATCCATGATGTAGCGTTGCTGGCTACTGGAAATTGCATGGTTGAATTGAAACCACTAGAAGCGCACCACGGGAATTGTTCTGTAAAGAGGCGTTTTGGAAAAATGAAAACAGAATATGTCCGGAGGAGCTACAGTTTTTGGCACAAAGATTTGTGGACAAGTGTAATGGCTTGCCCATTGCTATTGCATGCATAGGTCGTTTACTGTCCTGCAAAAGCCAAACTCATTCTGAATGGGAAAAATTGTACAAGGAATTAGAAGTGCAGTTGACAAACAATGCGATTCTTGATGTTAACATAGTTCTAATGGTCAGTTTGGGGGATCTTCCATATATTTTGAAGAACTGCTTTCTTCATTGTATTGTATTTCCAGAGGATTATTTGATCAAAAGGAAAAGACTGATTAGACATTGGGTGACAGCAGGATTCATCAGGGAAACAGAGCACAAAACAATGGAGGAAGTGGCAGAGGGCTATTTGTATGAACTTGTAAATCGAAGCCTATTGCAGGTAGTGGAGAGGAATGAAAGTGGACGTGTGCGGAGTTGCCGAATGCATGATATCATTCGCCTTCTTGCTCTGGCTAAATCAAATGAGGAAAGGTTCTGTAGAGTTCATGATGGCTCAGTGAGTTCTTCAGCAGAAAATACACGCCGCCTATCAATCCAAAGCCCCAATATTGAGCAGTTGACTCTTTCAAGTGAAGTTCAGCTCCGTTCAATCTATGTTTTTGACAATGGTCTGACAATTGATTCACTGAAGCCTTTCTTGAAATCTTTCAAGTTGCTATCAACTTTAGATCTACAAGGTTCCAAAATTAGGAGGCTACCAAATGAGATTTTCAACATGTTTAATCTGCGGTTTCTGGGTCTTAGAGATACCGAGGTTGAGGATATTCCGAAAACAGTTGGAAGACTACAGAAATTGGAAGTTTTGGATGCTTACAATGCTAAGCTATTGAGTTTGCCGGAGAGTGTGGCGACACTTAGGAAGTTGAGATATCTATATGTTGCTACTGATCCAAAGACAAATATTAAAGGAGTTGTTGCCTGGACTGGAATCCAGGTGCCTAATGGAATAAGGCACTTGACAGACTTGCAAGCCTTGCAACTTGTTGAGGCAAGCTCAGAGACTTTGTGTCATCTTGGTGCTTTGACAGAGTTGAGAACTTTGTCCATCACCAAAGTGCAGAGAGAACAGTGTGTTGATTTGTGCAATGCTATCATGAATATGACCCATCTTGTTAGTCTTGCAATTATGGCTATAAACGAGAAAGAAACACTGGAACTGGAAGAGCTCTGCTTACCCCCTACGCTCTCGAAGCTTGAAATAGGAGGGCAACTAGATAGGAAACGGATGCCTCAGATTGTCTCGTCCTTCTCAGACCATGAAAACATTACCTTGTTGGCCTTAGCCTTCTCCAAACTTGATGAAGACTCATTTTCATGCCTGCTGGTGTTACATGGTCTACGTGCACTTTGGGTTGATAAGGCCTATGAAGGGAAGAGGCTGCACTTCAATGCCATGACATTTCCAAAACTGCGACTGCTATCAATCTCAGATGCACCTCAGCTCAATGATGTTGTAGTAGAAGAAAGTGCATTGCAAAGCCTTGTTCACCTATCTCTCACAGATTGTCCAGAGCTGAAGGCCCTCCCTGATGGCATTGAGCATCTTAGAACTCTAGAAAAATTATATCTGTGAGGAGTTTCCAAAGATCTCACAAAGAAGCTTCAGAATAAAGAAAAAACAAATGAATGCAATGATTATCTTAAGAAGATCAATCACGTCCGAAGGGTAACTGTTTATCCATGAAGCACTTGGGGTATGATCCAGTGTTCCAGTATATATTGTCAACTCAAGTACTCCCTCCGTTCCGAATTACTTGTCTTAAATTTGTCTAGATACGGAGGTATCTAGCACTAAAATGAGTCTAGATACATCCGTATCATGTATCTAGACAAATCCAAGACAAGTAATTCAGAACGGAGGGAGTACCTCTGAGCTCTCGCTCAAACTGAAAATTTTACTTGTCTTGTAGAATGAGATCAACGACACTTGAGAGATGGCCTTGTGGTAACATGCAGCCCTCCTGAATTGTTTGGAGGGAAAAAAAAAGAGGAGGCTCTATAGAAGAGAGGTGGCAAGGAAATTAGAGAAGCATCTGTGTGCAGAACCTGAGTTAGAAACAAGGGAGAAGAGGAGAGCCTTATTCGGTTTTCTTGGTCGAGAATTGAGATGTTGAAAATGCACAACACATCAAAATGGATACCTCAGGAGGTTGGTTGTTGTTTTTCTCTTTCCTTTTTTTTAATTAATTCTGAAAATTTGTTGTTGCTGAACATACTGCCACACTATGGACTTCTTGACCCTAAACAAAGTTCTGTATAATTCTGCATCAGGAATCAAAGAGGGAACCATAAATGATCTCAATGCAGCAAAAGTTTCAGCAAGGAAAGCTGCTGAAATAGGCGAGTGTCGCCTCAGTTTATTATCATCACTATTTTTTTCCTTCCGTAGTGGCACTATCTCAAGGATTTGCGTACTCATCAGCGGGTTCAGTTTCTTCTTCTGCGCTTTGTCTAAAATTTACCACCTATTAAAAATGTGGCTTTCTGTGAGAAAAGTGTGGATAGTAAATTTGTCAGGCTGAACATTTCCCATCTTACCACAGCAAACTTATTTTCATTTGAGTTGTTTCAATTCCATTATGTATACATACAATTCGACTTGCAAGGGAATGCCAAAAAACTAAAAGACGGGTTTTATAGGACGGTGATTCGACTTGTAATGTTGTATGGCACGGAGTGTTGGCTGTTGAGATGGATGTGTGGCCATACAAGGAAGGATCGAGTCAGTAATGATGATATACAGCCAGGATAGAGTTGGGGTAGGACCAACTGAAGAGAAGCTTGTCCAATATCGTCTGAGATGATTTGGTCATATACAAAGCAGGCCTCCAGAAACTCCAGTGCATAGCAGACACCTAAAGTGTGTTGCTAATGTCATGTAAGGTCGGGATAGACTAAACTTCACATGGGAGGAGTCCGTAAAAAGAGATCCGAAGGATTGAAATATCATCAAAGAACTAGTCATGGACAAGGGTGCATGATCCACGTGCGAGAACCATGAGCTGGTTGCAAGATCTCACGGGTTTCAGCTCTGTTGTTGTTTGTGTTAGAGTTATATTAGTGATGTCTTTTGGCCTTTTGCATTCTAGTCTCTTGGCATCCTTTTGTAGCCTTTTGGCATCCTTATGTATGTGTATGTATGTTGGCTTTGGCCTCCTAATAATACAAGTTGCTTCTTCTCCTAACATGGTATCATGAGCTAAGGTTTTTTTTCGCACATGCAACTCGTGTGATCCAATCACAATTCACGGCTGTGCTATCTCCTCGTGTGCCGGCGCTGCTCTTCTGCGCCTCCACTGCAGGTCAACCCTGCTGTCCACTCGTGCCACCCGCGACGCCTCAGGTCGCCCGCGTTTCAGCCGAACCACCCCGCTGCTGTTCGTCTTGGATTCGACTTCGTCCGCTGCTCCTCTTCAATTTGATCGTCGCCGCCCCCGCCGGATTTCGCCATCATCCGCGTTCCTCGCTGGATCTCCTCCGCCGGTGGCCAGATCCCGCCACCTCCGGCTGGATTCAATCCCCGGGCTGCTACTCGTCCCGGCGGGACTCTCTGGTCCTCGAGCATGAGCGCTCGCTCGACCCACCCCACCGCTGGCCGATTCAGCGCGTGAGCGTTTCGGCCGGTGCTGCTTCGTTCCGCCTCAGCCCACTGGCTGGTTTTCCCAGGAGCCCGGCACCGCTTCTTTCCCGCGGCTGCCCGGTCCGGTCCCCTCCCCGGGGC
>NW_024115896.1:0-17303 GCF_003073215.2 Triticum urartu | reverse complement strand
CCATAATAGAACATCAAACCCCTGACGAAGGGATCTAGAGTGAGGCCTAGACCTCGGAGGAAGTGGGAGACGAACATGACGTTCTCGTTGGGTTAGGGAGTAGGGACGATCTGCCCTCGAGCAGGCAGCCGATGCGAAACCTCGGCGGTCAGGTATCTGGCCTCCCTCGACTTCTTAATGTCCTCTTCCATAACGGAGTAGGGCATCCATCGGCCTTGAAGGCTGGATCCGGACATGATTGAAGATCCGGAGCACCTAAACCCAGGCTTTGGGTGTTAGAACTCGAGGCGGGGGAAGGGTTCGATTGAGCATGAGAGGGAAAAAGCGAAAACCTTGTCCCTTTATAAAGAGGGTGAATATCAAGCGTCCTCTCCGTAGCCGTTTAGGACTTGCCTATAATCTAGGAGTCCTAGACACGATTGGGTTACCCACGACCGCATTAATGAGAATCTCGTAATTGGAGGATCATGATCTCCGCTTCGATTTTTATGGCACCGGAACGATAGACCTCCTCGATGACGTAAGGACCTTCCCATTTAGATAGGAGTTTTCCTGCAAAAAAATCTTAAATGAGAGTTGTATAACAATACATAATCACCTACATTAAACTCACGTTTTTGTATCCTTTTGTCATGCCATATTTTAACTTTTTCTTTAAACAGTTTGGCATTCTCATCCTTGTGTTCAAAATCTTCTATGGAGTATTCAGAGAAGGAACCCGCCTTGCAATGCCGAAGACAATTTGCGCGCAGGACTCATCGTCATTGAAGCTTGGTTCAGGGGCTACTGAGGGAGTCCTGGATTAGGGGGTCTCCGGGCGGCCGCACTATCTCCATTGGCTGGACTGTTAGACTATGAAGATACAAGATTGAAGACTTCGTCCCGTGTCCGGGTGGGACTCTCCTTTGCGTGGAGGGCAAGCTTGGCAGTTCGGATATGTAGATCTCCTCCCTTGTAACCGAATCTATGTAACCCTAGACCCCTCTGGTGTCTATATAAATCGGAGGGTTTAGTCTGTAGGACAACAACAATCATAATCATAGGCTAGCTTCTAGGGTTTAGCCTCTATGATCTTGTGGTAGATCAACTCTTGTAATACTCAAATCGTCAAGATCAATCAAGCAGGAAGTAGGGTATTACCTCCATCGAGAGGGCCCGACCCTGGGTAAACATTGTGTCCCTCGACTCCTATTACCATTAGCCTTAGACGCACAGTTCGGGACCCCCTACCCGAGATCCACCGGTTTTAACACCGACAACAGCATCGACCGGCTTCAGTTAGCAGCAGTAGCAAAGGAATCACTCGATCGGGTTCAGTTAACTGCCATCGATCGATCACTCGGGTTCAGTAACGCATAGCCTGCAATGCAATCGCTTGGGTTCAGTAGAAGAACGCCTCGCTCGGGTTCAGTTAGAGCCCAACGCCTCACACCCATGCACGTACGTGTACGAGAGAAATGCACATCGCTCGGTCCCCGACCACCCACCGTAACCGGGAACTCCTCAATATTTTCCTCGCCCTCGCTTCTACCATGGTTTTTTCCGTCATGGACGGCCCAAACAATGTCATGCAGCCACGTCTCCGGCCTGCCCAGGACGAAAATCCCATTTTCTGTCATGATTTTTTGTCATAGAAGTAGGAGCCCACCACATCTATGATGATACCAGGTTTTGTCAAAATTATCGTCATAGAAGTGTCATAAGTATGACAGAAAAAAATTCATTTGGCCCAAAATGTCACGGATGTGTCTTATTTTGTAGTGGAAGGAGCTTTCTTTTACTTTATGCATTTTTTTTGAGTTTGAGTATCCATCTTCTCTTATAAAAGCACCAACTAGGAGGCAATATGATCATACTTGAGTATTAGATATAGCTAATATGCGAGTGTGTTTCATGAATGGATCAATGGTTGAGCATGATGGGCTAGGGATAGCTTATTTTACCGTTGATATTTTGGAAGACATGGTTGCTTGTTGATATGCTTGAGTATTTAAATTATCATGTCAAAACTAGACTATTGCTTTGAACAATATAAAAGTCCAAATGTCCATGCTATAAAGAAAGAAATACGATATGACATGTTAGGCATCATTCCACATCAAAAATTCTGTTTTTATCACTTCCCTACTCGAGGACGACTAGGAGTTATACTTGGGGATGCTGATACGTCTCCAACGTATCTATAATTTTTTATTGTTCGAAGCTGTTATATTATCAATCTTGGATGTTTTATAATCATTTTATAGTCATTCTATATCACTTTTCTGTACTAACCTATTGACATAGTGCCAAGTTGTCGCGGGATATCCGCGACCACCTATGAGACCGGGTGGCCCCTTGTTGGTTTGGCGGGGGACGTCGCGTTGCACAAAGAGCAGACCAGCGCGCGGCAGCATGGAAGAGAGCACACAAGCAATTTACCCAGGTTCGGGCCGCCGCGAGGCGTAAGACCCTACTCCTGCTTTGTTGGATTGATGGTGGAAATGAAACGTGGTGGTGTGTGGTACACTTTCCCGGCAAGATCTGCCTAAGGGCTACGGTGAACACCAGCGTATGGTGGCTTGAGTTTTGTCAAGTTTCCAAACCTCCAACCCCTCCTATGATTGTCATGGGCCTCCTTTTATAGAGTAAGGGGTCACCACAGTGGCAAAACAATCATTACCCACCGATATGATAGCAAACGGTGCTATCATACCTAACTCTGCGGGCTGGCAGGGTGCATTAAATGCACCGCTCAGTGTCACATCACTAGCTGCCCGGCAAGGCCTGCCAGGCTTATCTTGCCAGCTTTTCTCATGTTCTCTTGACACGTCGCTGGACGGGTGTCACCTGTAGGTTTCTTCTGTAGGAGATGGCTGCCATGTGGTGAATGCTGCCACTTAATCACCTTGCGGCTTGACACCGTACTGATTGACGACGTGGGTCGTTCTTGCTTGGTTGGCGGGGTGGTTCAGGCCCCGCAAGCCCCGACAGGTGATGCCGGGGAGGTTTGGCTGCTTGCTTCTGGTGGTGGCCTAGCCCCTTGCCGGGCTCGCCTGCCCGGCGAGGGAGGCTCTTCTCTTGCCGATATACAGTTCCTTTGTCTCAATCTTGATCTCTCTGAGCTGCACGTTGGTTCTTCAAGTCTCTTTGTTCTTCAATCTCAGACTTAAGCTGGTGCTCCAATCTTGATCTTGTGCCTGTACACAGTTGGGCAACATACCCGGGGTCTGTTGCACCGACAGAAGCCCCCGAGCATGCCCCGATCGCGCTGTCGTATATCGCACACACCCTCATCTGGCTGCCCGTTTCTGTTGTTCTACCTCATCGCAAATAGTTTTTCTGGATCAACCGTTTGCCATGCATTGCACACGCATCTACAATCTGAACCGTGTTTGATGAATCCACCACCGCAAACGTTTTGCATCTTTTTTGACGGTTTTTTACATCAACGTTTGTGATTAATGCATCACACACAGTTTCGTCAAAGGGTCTCTGATTGGACTGTCGTGTTTGGACCAAGCTGCAGTAGTGTATATTTAATTTTGTATTTTGTAACAACATTTATTGAATATAAGTAGAATAATTTAACGGAATTTTTTTCATATGCATAGTTGAATGTTATGGTGGGTATTTTCCCGTGCATGATTGCATGTTGAGGTGGACCTTATCCCATTCATAATTGTATGGTGAGGTGGCATGCTTGCATGATGATATAAACAAGTCGGTGAGGATGACTCTCTTAGGCCAACTCCAACGCAGAGACCCAAACAAACATGTTTTTTTGTCTGTTTGGGTCGTCTAGATGGACCCCCAATGTTTGTTTTGTCCGTCGACCTGTAGGTACACCCAACGCGGCCGACCCATTTCAACAATTTAAAATTTAAAATATCTTACATTGCCACAAAAAGTCCTGGTCATACAATAACTTAACCTAGAAAAGGATATAAATAACTTAAACTAAATGGAACCCTAGATTTAGTCGTCATCATCGCTGTCATCCGCGATGAGGTTGACAAAGGGCGGAGGTTGCCATGAGAACGACCATGGGATAAGCGACACCTACCGAGGCTTCCGCTGTGGCTGCACCACTTGCTGACTCTCCGGTGACCACGTCTCCGCGCCCACCCACACGGCCGGAGCCGCCACCAGCTCCGGCGTGCAGGGACCTTGGTCGTCCACGACCAGGATCGCCCCATCACCGCCTCAAATGGCACGACCTCCTCCTCCTCCTCCTCCACCTCACACTCCTCCGGCTCGGGGCCCCCCGGCTGGGGGACGACGACATCGCCTGTGGCGGAGAAGGCCAGCCGCACTGCCAGGCCCTCCCATTCGGAGAGCTGGGCGAGCTCGGATAACTCTATGGTCTTTTTGAGGTCCTTGTCCTCCTCCTCCTCGGTGATCCGGGAGGCCTCGTCAAACACAGGGGCTGGGGTGGTGGTCTGGGAGCACGCGTACGCCTGCGCACAAGGCGAGGACTTGGAGCACGCGCATGAGGGGAAGCACATGCGGCGAAGTATGGCCGACGCCACTCGCCGTGCTCGTCGTGGAACCAAGTGTCCCAGAATGGCGAGGTGACGACGTATGTTGGGTCGCGGCAGAGATACTTCGGGAGCTGATCTTGACAGCGATGTATCTCCAGCAGGAGCGCGCGACCAGTGGCCAGAACGGGAGGCACGGGCACCCACTCTGGGTCGAGGTGTCAATTGTCCGGCAGGTGGACGTCAGACCACAACACCAGTGTGGCCTCATCCCAATACTGTTGGCACTGCTCGACGCCGACGTAGATGTTGTTGCGGGCGGCGTCACGGCGAAACTTGCCACACGGTGGCGCGACCCCGAGAACTCAGAGGACGAGCCGACCTCGTTATTGGTCTTCCCTAGGACCCATTTCCACGGCATCTTGGCCGGTGGACGGTGGGGGAAAGCGGTGGCTAGGGTTTGTCGATCATTTGGTCGGTAG
Organism: Triticum urartu; assembly: GCF_003073215.2. Lineage (NCBI taxonomy): Eukaryota > Viridiplantae > Streptophyta > Magnoliopsida > Poales > Poaceae > Triticum > Triticum urartu. The sequence continues at coordinate 12,361 of NW_024115896.1, read as the reverse complement.
AGGTGAGGGAGAAGATCACAAAGTGCACTGGACGACCCTCCACCAGCACGTGTGGCATTAAAAAGAACCAGATGAAGGGGGCCAGGGTGGCTGACATGGGGGACCCTCCCACACACGTGGGACCTGTGGTGGTGATTGGGCTGCCGACCCACGTGCTTGAGGCGGACACCGAGAGGATGCACAACACGTCTGTCTAGTGTCTGCATGAACGTAAATTTGACTTAAACTTACGGCAGAAATGTGTGTCCATACAAACATGAGACGAACATATTTTGCGTTTACGGCGCCATGCTCAGCCATGATTTTTGGCCTCGCGGCGGATCAAACGGAGATGAAATGATATATATACGAGATGTGATCGATTAAATATAGCATCCTCTCAATATTAGTAGGTGAAACTTATCCATCCATATTTTTTGGCGGTACTTATCCATCCATTATTGTGGTTATATAAGTAAGGAAGATACTACAAAAGTGTAGACGCCTGAAAAGTTGGGTATCCTGTAGCGGGCGCGGCTGCCTCAACCCTGGCTGGCAGGCCCCGTTCAAATTTCGAAACCGCGGATGCGTGAGAGGGAGGGAGAAATGAATGGGTACGAGGAAGGATGCGAGAAATGGTTAACGGAAGTTTACCCCCTACCTGTGGCTGCGGACCTCACGATGGGAGTTACCCAGTTTGCCCCTGTCGCCCGTCCTCGTCAGTGGCTGCCAAGTAAATAGAGGTGCGTGGTCGTGGGCTCTCGTGTAATCTGGCGGGGCCTATATAAGGGGAGACGGGGCGGAGTGGTTATAAAACGCAGCCCCAAAAAACCAAAAGCAGACCAGAAAAATAAATACTCCCTACTCCAAAGAGAGAGAGAGAGAGACTGGTTTTGGAGAGAGAAAGCGAAGTGGGGAGAGAGAGGCCCCCGGGCGCCCCCCAGCGTGCCGAGTTCGGCCTGGGTCCGCCGACGCTGTTTTCGTCCCAGGCCGGCAAAAATCGGGCTCCTGGGGGCGCGACTGGGCCGTTTTTTCGGCGCCGGCACAAAAAAAACGCCTGAGGAGGCCTTCCTAAGGGCGCGGCTGGAGATGCCCTAACTCCGCACCGTCATATGAGTGGATGGCAACCGGTGCGAGAGCTCTGAGGGGGTTTGGGTGGCATCACGGAGGGCTAGTCTACAAATGAAAGACAAATGTTGCATCAAGTAGCTAGCGCAGAGGTGGGGAACAAGAACGCTGGAGCAAGACACCAGGAGCTGCAGATCCGCGGCCGGGCCGCCGGAATCGGGGGAGATCCCGCCGACCGATTGCTTGCCGGAGATTGCTTGCCAGAGATTGCTTGCCGGAGATTGCTTGCCGGAGATTGCTAGCCGGAGATTGCTTGCCGGAGCTCGTCCACAACAGAGACCGCCGAGCGGGATGGGGGCGACCACTGAGACGCGCCGCCCCGCGGCGGCGGAACGGGCAGGCATAGGCGGCCGCTTCTTGGCTTTATTGGACTCAGATGACGAGGATGCCGACGGGGACGGCGAAGATCCAGGAGGTTCACCGGCGTCGCCTACTCCATCGGATTTGATTTTCGATTTATTTCACGCAGGTTACTCCGAGGATGATGTAGCCACAACTGTAGACTCGGTTCTGCGGGCCGCCGGAATCGGGGGAGATCCCGCCGGGATGGGTCCGCTTGGGCTGTGACCTCGCTCCCGCCGCCCGTTTCGTCTCAGGGGTTTTCGCCCTGCTAGGGTTCTAAGCTACTCGTTGGTTGTTTGGTGCGGTTTTTTCGAGGGGCGGTTGGGGCCCTGCGCTGGTTTCTACGGAGATTTGGGAGGGGATCTGCCGCCAAGGCGGGAGTCCTCCTTCGTCGTGAGCGCTGGAGACGCAGGGCGGGATCGGGGGAGCCATGTCGTCGCTCAGCAGGGAGCTGGTCTTCCTCATCCTGCAGTTCCTCGACGAGGAAAAGTTCAAGGAGACGGTGCACAAGTAAGTGTCTCGTCTCGTCTGGTTGATCAAGACAAAGTTTTGGAGCTATCTGGAGTTGTTGAAGCTGTTTTTTTTAACCCCCCGTCCATTTTGGTCGCGCAGGTTGGAGCAGGAATCGGGCTTCTACTTCAACATGAAGCACTTCGAGGACCTGGTCCAAGGTGGGGAGTGGGACGAGGTGGAGAGGTACCTCAGCGGCTTCACCAAGGTGGAGGACAACCGCTACTCCATGAAGATATTCTTTGAGATCCGCAAGCAGAAGTACCTTGAAGCCCTCGACAGGTAACTCATATTGAAGCCTCTCCTATCCTGCTCATTTGCTCAGGATCAACAGCGATTTGCAGGCGCTCAACTCAGTTTGCCTTTTGCAGGCATGATCGGGCCAAGGCAGTGGAGATACTCGTCAAGGATTTGAAGGTGTTTGCCTCCTTTAACGAGGAGCTGTTCAAGGAGATAACGCAGCTGCTGACTCTGGATAATTTTAGGTGTGGTGCCAATCGCTTGTTTGGAGCATTTTCGTAGAGCAGAATGCTTGTGCATTGTGCTAATGTGGATGTAATTCTGTCTAAATCACAAACAGGCAAAATGAGCAGCTGTCCAAATACGGGGATACAAAGTCAGCCCGGAATATCATGCTCATGGAGCTTAAGAAGCTTATTGAGGCAAACCCTCTGTTCCGAGACAAGCTTAATTTCCCACCATTTAAAGCCTCGAGACTGCGCACATTGATCAATCAAAGGTGTTTGGTTAATTTTATTCATTGCATGCATTTAATTACATGTTACTATTTTTTTCTACAGAGGGATGCGATCTGCTTGAACAATTTGTACTATTATTTCTTGAGCAAATAAGATTTGACGTGCGTAAGATTCTGTTTAAATTTGTACTATATAACATAGCAGGCCAGCGCATGTTTTTCCTAATGGTACTTATAAGATTGGAAATGAGCTGTCACAAAGCTGCTATATTGGGAGGGTTTCCCTTTTTTTTGTTTTCTTCTGGCCGTGCTTCCATCTTTCCTTAAAATGAGATGGATAAGTGAGAAAAAGAGGTGTGCAGTCTTTATACGGACACAAACTCGAAGTTTAGCACTTTCACGATGTATAAGGGGTATTTATGATTCTTGATTGTCAATGGTCATACTCCAACCATTTAGTTTGGAAATTAAGAGGGGTGTGTAAAAGGCAAACAGAATTAGCATTTTCTAGTGCTTTACCAAATCCTTGTTGTAGTTGTGAAGAGGGAGTTGTCCTGTCCATTTCATAAATGTTGTCCATATGTACTTGGGACATTTGATTGCTTGAACTTTAGGAGTTGACTATTCGTAAGTTGCCTGAATATTTTCCTCATCTGAGTCACATTTCTAAGCCTTTGGATCAACATCCAACCACTCTTACCTCATGCCACTCCAGATATAACATATGGAATGCAAATTGCAGAGTACACTAAAACTGCACCCTTCCAGGTTGTAACTTTAGCCCAACTAATATGCAATTTCAGGGATCTGTGATAATTTCAAGCAACTGAGAATTAGCAAAATAACAAGTTTTAGGTACTCATTTGTAGCTTCTTACCTTGGTAATATGTTTGATATGATTTCTACTTACAATTTTTTTGGGGTGTCAGTTGGTTACTCTGTATGGCAAGTTCTTGCAGAATATAACAAAGATGTGTAGGTTTGTGACGTGCCATATTTTTTTTCTTTCTATTTTTTCTGCATACTGCCTATATTCAACACATGCAATGCCTGGGCTGTTTCCATAATGAAGACCTACAAGGCTTTCAGTATTGCCTTCTCTTTCTTTAGTTTCTTGTGGAGGGTGATGCTAACTGGACTGCTTTGATTTTGTATGTCATGTAGTCTTAACTGGCAACATCAGCTCTGCAAGAATCCTAGACCAAACCCTGACATAAAGACACTCTTCACGGATCACTCCTGTGCTGCTCCTACCAATGGAGCAAGAGCTCCTCCCCCTGCCAATGGTCCTCTTGTTGGACCAATCCCCAAGACAGCTGGATTCCCTCCAATGGGTGCTCATGCTGTACGTATCACGGCTATAGTTGAACATTTTGACTTTTTATATCATCCTATCATTTACTATATTCTCAATCTTGCAGCCGTTTCAACCCGTGGTTTCACCATCTCCAAATGCAATTGCTGGTTGGATGACAAATCCCAATCCCTCCTTGCCACATCCTGCTATTGCACAAGGGCCGCCCGGTCTTGTTCAGCCACCAAACACAGGTATCATAAAACTGCAATTCAGCAAAATGGTGTCTGTCACTGTTTCAATGTTGTTTCATTTTTTGTTTGGATGCTCTATTTGTTTGCAGCGGCATTTCTGAAGCATCCAAGGACTCCTACAAGTGCGCCTGGCATTGACTATCAGTCTGCAGATTCTGAACATCTGATGAAAAGAATGCGTGTAGGCCAGCCAGATGAGGTATTTGGATGAACTTGGACTTGCCATAGTTTCTGCTCTTTACTCATTTCTGTAACAGTGGATTGATGAAGGAGTTTTGACACCTTAAAAAAACTATATCAGGTGTCATTCTCTGGTGCAAGCCATCCTCCCAATGTTTACAGTCAAGAAGACCTCCCCAAACAAGTTGTTCGCACACTCAATCAGGGTTCTAATGTTATGAGCCTGGATTTCCATCCTGTTCAACAAACTATTCTTCTAGGTACATTCTTCAAACACTTTGCTTGGTTCTTGAATTTTTACTTTGTTAGTGCATATTAATGTATTTAATATCTGTTGTAAAACAGTTGGAACAAATGTTGGTGACATCGGGATATGGGAAGTTGGTTCACGCGAAAGGATAGCACACAAGACATTTAAAGTTTGGGACATTGGCTCCTGCACCTTGCCATTGCAGGTCATTATTTGAATGATAAATTCTTGGATCTATTTTATTCTGTGTTGTTAGCAACTTCTAATGTGCTGTAAGCCTGTAATTAGCAGCATTCTGACTTATATTGTGAGTTCTAATGCATAAAGTGTGTTGTTCTTTGTTCAGGCTGCACTAATGAAAGATGCTGCAATATGTGTCAATAGGTGTCTGTGGAGCCCTGATGGAAATATTTTAGGTATGGAAACAGGCAGTTTAACTGCATTATTCAAATACGTGCCATTTTTCAATAAGAAGATAGCATTTGGGCATTGTTTTATGCTTGGGAGTGCATATCATTTGGGCATGCTTCTCTGCTCAGGAGTGTTCTATTCCTTGTCACTTTTCTTGCTTGTCTATAAGATTGATTCTTTAAGCTTGATTTGATTCTCAGGTGTGGCATTTTCAAAGCATATCGTTCAGACTTATACGTTTGTTCCTAATGGAGAGTTAAGACAGCAAGCAGAGGTACATGCATATTGATGAGACTATATATCAATTAGTTTTCTATGTACACCTCCATTCGGTCTGTTTGACAACGCGAGGTTTGGATTCGAGCCCTTAGGTGGACAGAGTCCTTAACTCCCCATAATTCCCAAACTAATCCTCATCGGAACCGCTTAAAGGTTGCTAACTATTTGATTCTTTGTGAATTGCACAGATTGATGCTCACATTGGCGGGGTCAATGACATTGCATTCTCTCACCCCAACAAGTCCCTATCAATTATTACATGTGGCGATGACAAACTCATTAAGGTGAGGTTACTCATGATGTCACTGTTTTTTAGAATGAAAGAGAACATCCTTAGCATGCTTGCACATTTCATTTGCAGGTATGGGATGCTCAGTCCGGACAAAAGCAATACACATTTGAAGGCCATGAGGCTTCAGTGTACTCTGTTTGCCCTCACTACAAGGAGAACATTCAGGTACTTTCTGGATGATTTCACCTCTGCTATTCTTAAGCTATGCTCTGCCATTTTTGTAATGGTACTGTACTTATTGTTTTGGCTGCTATCCATGTTGTCAGGTTCACTTAGTTTAATTTTGGTATCCCAGTCTTGTACTTCAAATTATTTCATCTTTATCGTCTGTCTGTGGGTTTCTACAACTTTAGCTTCTCTGCAGTTTATCTTTTCTACCGCCATCGATGGAAAAATCAAGGCATGGTTATACGACTGTTTGGGCTCACGGGTCGACTACGATGCTCCTGGACATTGGTGTACTACCATGTCTTATAGTGCTGATGGTACAAGGTGAGAAGCTTCAAGTGAAAAATTAAGCTAACATGCTGAAAGATGAAAGATCTACATTATACTTCATTTTTTTAGAATTTCACACCCATATAAATTGTATGTTTTGAAATTTCCTTGCAGGCTCTTCTCTTGTGGAACTAGTAAAGACGGTGATTCCCACTTGGTCGAGTGGAATGAGACTGAAGGAGCTATTAAGAGGACATATAATGGCTTCAGGAAACGGTCACTGGGTGTTGTCCAGTTTGACACAACGAGAAACCATTTTTTGGCTGCTGGAGATGAATTCGTTGTTAAATTCTGGGATATGGATAACACCAACATACTGACAACAACAGACTGTGAGGGTGGACTGCCTGTAAGTCTATTTCTGTAGCTTTTTTTATGAATGTAAGTACCAAGTGTTTTTGCTTGACTTTTACTGATTTATGCAGGCAAGCCCGCGCCTTAGATTCAATAGAGAAGGGTCATTGCTTGCTGTTACAGCAAACGATAATGGAATAAAAATATTAGCAAACACCGATGGGCAGCGTTTGCTGAGGATGCTAGAGAGCAGGGCTTTTGAAGGCTCTCGTGGACCTCCTCAACAAATTAATACCAAGGTAATGGTGCATATACTTTTCATCAACATTTGCTTGTGTCCTAGGTTCACTTAGGGTATAAATGTTACATTAATTTGGTCCTTATTTAGGTCTCTTATTTTCTGCTATTTGTTTTTGTTTGCTCTATGCTGAAATCTTTATTTGAGCCTACAGTCTTAAAGGACATTTGCATCCAGCTGCATCTGTACGGTGCACACAAGATGAGTTCCAATGATGATTTTGAAACAACTAATTCATTCAGCTACTATTCCACTTTAGCTGCATAATGTTGATTTCTATTTGGCCTGGCAATTACTGAAGATCGTATTAATAAGTGCCATGTACTCACTTCTAATTTTTTAATGTAGCCCCCACTGCTCACCAACCTTGGTTCTGCTTCAAATGTATCTAGTCCTATAGCAGTGAACTCAGAGCGACCTGATAGGATGTTGCCTGCAGTATCAATGAGTGGACTGGTTAGTTTCCACAGCCTTTCTTGTTCTTCAATACATTGGCTTGCTAAATGTCGTGAACAAATGTGCAGGCATCTATGGATGTTAGCAGAACGCCGGATGTTAAACCAAGAATAACTGATGAATCTGAAAAGCTAAAGACCTGGAAGTTGGCCGACATTGTTGATTCAGGACATCTTCGGGCACGGCGTTGTCCAGATACAGGAGCATCTCCAACAAAAGTATGTTGGCCAAGTTGCATAATTACCTTTAGTTATCTGTATGTTTTATTGAGTTATAAATATTGAGCCTGCAATTTCAACTTACACATACAATCTGTTTCTTTAAGATATAGAAGAGGGCAGTCATATTGTCTGTTTGATATTTGACTGCAGTTATTATTTCATAAAGGTTTATATTTGCCTGCAGTTTTTTGCTGTATAATTGGCAGTTCACTATTTGCCAAGCAAGTTTGTTAATGCTCTGGGCAATGTAAATTTTCTGATGAGTCACATTTTATTTGTTTCCTCAACAGGTTGTCCGTTTGTTGTATACAAATAGTGGGGTTGCACTTTTGTCTCTCGGTTCCAATGCTGTTCATAAGCTGTGGAAATGGCAACGCAGTGACAGGAATCCTAATGGCAAGGTAGACTGAAGTTGTATTTATTTGGATTTCAGTTGCAATCTTTTTTTGCTTGCCTTCTGAATTTTCTTTACCCTCTTCTGTTAGTCTACTGCATCCATTTCGCCTCACCTGTGGCAACCAGCAAATGGGATTCTAATGACAAATGACACAAGTGATGGCAACCCAGAAGAAGCAACTGCCTGCATTGCGTTGTCCAAAAATGACTCCTATGTTATGTCTGCATCTGGTGGCAAAGTCTCTTTGTTCAATATGATGACGTTCAAGGTAAATGGCTTCTCCAGCATATAGACAATCCCCCCTCCCCCTCTGAACCAACCGTGCACACTTAGGGTAATATAGTGTCCTGATAAGCCATTACTCCAGATAACAAGAACCATAATTGCGTTACTGCCTTTATCCGACTTTCCTGATTAGATATGTGAAATCTGTCACAGGTCATGACTACTTTCATGGCACCTCCACCTGCTGCGACTTTCCTCGCATTCCACCCACAGGACAATAATATTATTGCTATAGGAATGGAAGACTCGACCATTCAAATCTACAATGTCCGTGTTGATGAGGTGTGTGCTGCTAACTTATGGAACTCACTTGAATTGAAGTATCAATGTATCATTGCTTTTAAATAATATGTTTTGTATCTCCTCTTGCTTTGCCCTATTTGAAGTATCTGAGATTACACTTAGGGTGTATTTAGTTTTAGCCCAAGCTCACCCTACCAAAAAATTGGTTAGCCCAAATTTTGTTCACGGTATTGGTTGCCCATGATTCGTCCAATGTTGGCAAGAAAAATGAACTAGAGTGAATAAAATTTTGGTAAGATAGATTTTGGACACAAACGGAACATACCATTACAATTTCTGTCGATCAAAAACCTTCAACCGACACTTATAAATACTTGGGAGTCTTTGTCTGGTAACAATTGAATCCTTTCATGTTGGATTTGCACTTAATATTGATTTATTTTGCACTAAATCTTGATTCGAAGGCCATGTACTAATGTCAACTCCACAAAATTACTTAGGTCAAAAGCAAGCTCAAGGGTCATCAGAAAAAGATTACCGGACTGGCATTTTCTCAATCAATGAATGTTCTTGTATCTTCAGGTGCTGATGCTCAGGTATGATCTTTTACTCTGTTATAAATTATTGTAGCAGCTAAATGTTCAAATTGCTATGCGGAAACGGTCCAATTCATGTTAGTCGCATGCCAGGCCATTCATTATTCTGTTTATTATATTTTCTTTGCGATTGGGCAAACAACTATGATGTCATATATTTGTTCTCAAATCATTGATTGATGAAACCAAAATTTGCAGCTATGCGTCTGGAGCATTGATGGTTGGGAGAAGAAGAAATCAAAATATATCCAACCCCCGGCAAATCGCTCTGGTGCTTTAGTTGGCGATACAAGGGTCCAGTTTCACAATGACCAAACACATCTTCTTGTAGTTCATGAGAGCCAACTGGCAATCTATGATGGAAATCTTGAATGCTCGCGCTCGGTTAGTCATGACTAAAATTTATTATTTTTGTATCTGCTCGTTATTCCATATTCACATTGTTTCTTACCCTAGGTTTATTACTCACTGCATGTCATTGCTAAATATTTTTGATTTATACATATTTGCTTTTTTCTCCTTTATGGATTATTATTGTTACTGGGCATCATCATTGATTTCCCCTGTTACTTGATGCAAATGCAGTGGTACCCAAGAGATGCACTGCCAGCGCCAGTTTCGAGTGCAATATACTCGTGTGATGGTCTCCTGGTTTATGCTGGTTTCTGTGACGGTGCTATTGGAGTATTTGAAGCCGAGTCCCTTAGGTTGCGTTGCAGGATTGCACTTTCCGCCTATGTGCCTCCTTCAATATCTAGGCATGCTGCTCAGTGTCACTGCTTGTTTTTGTTTTCATACATGGTTGCGTTTTGCTTATTATTTCCCCTGTTTGTTAATCCAACAGCGGGGCAAATGTGTACCCCATGGTTGTAGCGGCGCATCCCTTGGAGCCTAACCAGATTGCAGTTGGAATGAGTGATGGGGCAGTTCATGTGGTTGAGCCGCTGGACGCGGACCCAAAGTGGGGAGTCGCGCCTCCCCAGGATAACGGAGCCCACCCGTCCATGTCATCAGCTCCAGCAGCATCTAACAACCAGACGTCTGATCAGCCAACGAGATGACTCAGGCCACTAAACAATGGTAGGACTCTAGGAGACAGGGAGAAAGAAAACAGTTAGATTCATGAGACAAGGTGAGGTGATATGTATCAATTCCACACCATCTCCTTGCCACAGGTGGTGATTGATGATGGCATGTCTAGATTAGTTTTTGGTTCCTGGTTGTTTTTTTGCCCCCAAAATCTTAACTTCATCACCTGGTGCCCTCTTCCTTTGTAAAGCTTTTCCTGCTCCCAGCTAGTGGTGGTTACTTAGAAGCCTTTATTTGTTTTTATTTATTTATGCTCCTTTATTTGTGGGGGTAGTTACTTTGTAGTGTAAAATATGCTTGTCATGTTGGATGATGATGATATTTGCTTTGCTTGTTGCCGCCGATTCGATTGGCTATTTAGCTTATTTAATTGATGGGAGGATTTGTAGTGTAAAGGTTTTGAAGATGATTTGATTTGCTTTGTTGAAATTGGTTGGCACTATGTGGTGGTTTGCTAAGTCAACGTCCAAAGCCGGTGGACGCTAATTGTAGTGTAAAATATGCTTGTTATGTTGGATGATGATGATATTTGCTTCGCTCGTTGCCGCCGATTCGATTGGCTATTTAGCTTATTTGATTGATGGGAGGATTTGTAGTGTAAAGGTTTTGAAGATGATTTGATTTGCTTTGTTGAAATTGGCTGGCACAATGTGGTGGTTTGCTAATCCACGTCCAAAGCCTCGGACGCTAATTGTAGTGTAAAATATGCTTGTTATGTTGGATGATGATGATATTTGCTTCGCTCGTTGCTGCTGATTCGATTGGCTATTTAGCTTATTTGATTGATGGGAGGATTTGTAGTGTAAAGGTTTTGAAGATGATTTGATTTGCCTTGTTGAAATTGGTTGGCACAATGTGGTGGTTTGCTAAGTCCACGTCCAAAGCCGGCGGACGCTAAGGCCTACAAAGCGATGCTATTGGCGGGAGTTGAGAAAATCCCAGCGATCAGGAATAGGGTTCTTTCCTAGGTTCGGGGCATCTCCGACGCTATTACTGCACCAAATAAAAGTGGACATGTTTGGACGTGTCTGTGGACAGCTTCAGGGGAGCCAGCCAGCCAACTTGGTCCATCAAATAAAAATGATGCACCAAATAAAAGTGGACATGGCATTTTCATTAATATAGGGATTCTTTTTACATAGCAAAAGTTAAGGATTTAATTATTCGAGTCTAAATCTTTGCTGGCCATGGGCATGTCCATGTCCCACGTCCTACTCTTTGCTATTGGAGGTGAGATAGACGTGGACGGTCCGACCTCGTGGTTGTTGCGGCCTGTTGTTGCGGCCTGGCGCGAACAATCGTGAAGTTGTCGATGTTGGCAGTGTTTTTGTTCGCAATCGCATGTGCTGCCTCGGCTGTGATCTACTCGAATTGGTGGTCGCACTCCGTCTTGTTAACATGAAGTTGCCACCGCTCATGACAGATGGTGCGGGCGCTACGCATGGACTCGTATAACGCTCGTTGCTTATCCGCGACACCCAAATTCTCAGTGACCATGGTCGTGATGACCTCCTTGTTCGCCTGCTCGTCGACGATTTGGTCCTCTGTGAGCTGGTGCTGCAGGTTGTATCGTCCTCCTGGAACATCCAAAACATGAAGACCGGCAGTGCCGCTTGCTGCGCCTCTGCCATGACGGCTAGTTAGTGCCAACATGAGCTATCTCAATGTCACCTCTTCCAACATGATCTCTTATGAAATGTTGATGAATGGCAATATGCTTGGTGCGGCTATGTTGAATGGAGTTGTTGGCGATCTTAATTGCACTCTCATTGTCACATAAAGAGGCATCTTGTTCGTAGTAATACCAGAACCTTTTGATGTTTGCCTCATCCAGCCATCACATACAACAACTTGCGGCGGCAAAATACTCGGCTTCATGGTGGAGAGGGAGACACACTTTTGCTTCTTCAAGGGCCAACTTACCAGGGAGCGTCCAAGGAATTGACATGAACCCGAGGTTGACTTTTGTTGTACTCTATTGGAATTAGGAGTTTGAGAAAATATCACCGGAAAAGTTTCCGAGATAATAGGAATTGTTTCGAGAGAAAACCGAAAGTGTTTCAGGGAAACCAAAAGCGTTTTGAAGAAAATTAGGAAGGTGGAAAAGTTCTGAGGGACCTAATAATAATATAAGAGGGCGACAATATTTATCGGGACCCCCAGGATTATTCTAGGTGCGATAGGCTGCCATATAATAGGCTAAAGTCTATAAGGGGGTAACCACATGGACCTAGAGGCTCCATAAGGGTGGCGCCCCCCTTTGGCTTGCCCTACAAGCTTAGCAGGCGGCTAGGTGTTGGAGAAGGGTGGCTCTCCCAAGGGAGGGAGTCACCTCCTCCAGTCGGCTAGGACCCCTCCCCCCTCACCA
>NW_024115895.1:0-13029 GCF_003073215.2 Triticum urartu | reverse complement strand
GGGGTGCCACGTGACCCGACCGCCGGCGAGAATCTGGTTTCTCCATGGCGGGCTTGGCGTCACCGCGTCCGCCACCGGCAGCTGGAGCAACGCGTCAGTGTCCGCGTCCGCGTATGGATGAGGACGGTGACGCTGGCTGAAGGATGAAGGGGGTGACTGGTGAGGAGGAAGAAGATCGGGGAGCAAGAAAAAGGAGGAGCATAGCGTCGGCGACGCTGATGATGGGTGGAGTACTAATCTCTAATATTCCGTAGTACTACTTGGACCTGGCCTCGGAGAGATGGAGTGGGGGTTTTTCTGTCCAAAATCTAATGCCAGCTCACTCACTGGTTTGTAGCCTAAAAAGTATGCGCACTAGTAGATTTTGAAATGGAGGGAAATATTATGCGCGCTAAATATAAGATGTTTTAGCTTTTCTCAGATTTGTATGCATCTAGACGCACTTTAGTGTGTGTATTCACTCATTTTAATTTGATGTAGTCCATATTGCAATATAAAACAGCTCATAGTTAGAAAGGGAGGGAGTATATAACAGTATATTAACTCATTTTAATTTGATGTAGTTCATATTGCAATATAAAACAGCTCATAGTAAGAAAGAGAGGGAGTATATAACAAGAATCATACCCCTCCGTCCGAAAATACTTATCCTAGGAATGGATGTAGGACAAGTATTTTCGGACGGATGGACGAGGAAAAGGCTTGCCAATTAAAAAAAACACGTGTAAGTCTTCTGTACTACCCAAGTAAAGACACGCAACAGCAGCAGCAGTAGTAATCTGTTTCTGCTAGCCCTTCAATTAAAGAACAAAAATATTACCGTCAAGGCCTCTAATTATTGGGGAAAAGAAGAATGTGTCATGTAAAAAAGACTGAAGCAAGACGACGGAACACATGTTAGAACTGACTCTTCATTTGCCTAGTGCAAATTGGGGAAAATTGATGGGTGCAATATTACAGACAGTAGAGCATCAATTGGTGTGACTCTGCGTTTATTGCAGCTAAGGTTCAGGAATTCCAACCCAGCTGAGGTGCATTTCCAACCCAGCGGAAACCAATTGCATCATTAGCTGCAGCAAATAGATGAGGCATACAATGCAAAATCATGAAGGGGCAAACAAACATTGCAAAAGGCACAACATAGTCTACAATGCCAAACCATGAATAATACTAAATTAAAATCAATAACTAGGAGCTGTTTAAATAAATGACCAAGCCATGAAGGGAAGCAAGAGTTATTCTGACCCTCGTTTGCTTCTACCAAAAAATTTGTAACATCCAAAAAAGTGTCAGTACTCCGTTTGTAAGCCAACAGTTGATGTTAAGAAAAGTGGCCGCCACAAGATCTAATGATAATATGATGGTTTGACTTTGTTTCCACAAGTCTAGAAACTAAGAAATGAGAGCAGTAGGTAGGTGAACTTCACAAGCTTTCAAGTCAAGTTCAGCTCCAGCATTGTCAATTTGTCATGGAAAAATGGGTTTAGCCAGGCATAAAAACTTGGAGAGAAACGCCTCCAGATTACGCCGCAATTCCGCTGGTTCAGATCACCAACTGAAGTCTGAAGAAAGTTTCAACTCTCCTTTTCTTCATCACACCTCCCTCCACCAAGGAACCAACGGACCATGAAATGTCCAGGAACTACTTCAGCACTGAAAAAAAAGAACACATGTGTCAAGACTTCAGTTAAATATCGTGAATTAGGTTTTCGTATTCAAAGAGTATTACCTTCATGTGCCTCCTTGTAGCCATCCTGACGCATAATGAGCTGAGGCACCAGATTCACCTCATACTTCATCAATTGGAAATAGCTAATCAAGAGTGGAAGAGAATATGTGTTCTTTGGTTCATTAGCACCAAACACAGGTTCTTCGGGTATTTTACCATCTACAAGCCCTTCGGGCATCCTCCACATCCCACCCAAGAAGCATGCCGGCATCAAGTCCAAAAACCTCTCAGGTATGCTTCTCAAAAGCTCTTCTTGTGTAAGTGGGACCTTTTCTGCACCAAACTTTGACAGGAAATTCTTGGCCTTTACAAATCTAAGGCCAGTCTCTCTTTTTAAAGCATCTTTCTTGCTCTCAGAGACCTTTTTGCTTTCGAGATCCTTCAGCAGCTCCTTCGCGAGCAAAGCAAGCATCACATGCAGAGTTGCATTACCGCCTTTCGACCAGTTATTGGTCCACATTGCAAGAATTGATCCCAGAGCCACCCAGGGTTGAGCCTTGAAATTTATGATTACAAATCTCAGAATGATCGGGAGCCGTTGGGCCTCCCCCAGAAACACCATCAACGTCTCAATCATCCTTAGCCTCTCATTGCTCTGCTCCTCAAAGTTCTGTTGATTGAATCCCAACAAGACCTCGACCATTCTGTCCAAAAAACCATCACCAACCTCCACGGCTTCCCTGAAAACCATAGTAAGTTAATACCTATATTTTTCTTACTCACTGCACAATCTTTTTAAAACTACATCACCGAGTGCAAAAGGTAAGAGATAGGGATGTGATCTCAAACTGTAAGGGACACTTATCAGAGATTGAAATAAATATAGAAACAGCCAAATAAAATTAGTTGAGCAGTACAAAAAGATGCATGATCAGTTTTAGGCAAATGGTCTAGTTTCACTGGCGTCTAAAACTAAGCAACACATTAACATCAAAACTGAATTTTGTCCATTCACAACGCTGGATAACCATGCCATATTTATTTAGCAAATCCTCTACATACTCAATGAGAGTCACATTACATGAGTAAAGTCAGCTTACCTGGGCAACATGCTAAAGAGTACTAACTAGAGAGAGTATTTATAGAAGTGTACAGCAGCTACTTACATTAATCACAACAATATCGGCAGCCAAGTTACAATATTTTTCAGAGGAATAAAATTGCACATACCAAATAGTTAAAATTTAAACAATCAGCCATCAATTGATATAGGTATCTACAGCAACAAAATATGTAATGCATTCTCCAAGCAAAGATCACAGTAAAACCAACATTGGACCTTACACTAGACTTAATTTCAAATAATCTAGGTGAGAGCGTATAATCTCAAATATTTAGGTGAGAGGACTTACTGGCTTGTATAGCCTGAGCCATAAGTCAGCTTCATGTTATCTTGACCGAAAAGATGGGCAGGCAACTCGACGACCTCAAAATAGAACCAACCACTATTGTCATCTTCCTCCTCTGGTTGTGGCCTAAACGCGACCACATAGCCATCATAATCTGTTACCAAAGACTCAAGTGTACCATTCACACTTATGAAGACCACGATATGATAAGTAATGATGTTCTCAACTCCATCCTCATCACCGTCATCACTGTCATCATCATCTGAGGAATCAACCTTCTTTGGGTGAGGTGGGGTGACGGGAACAGTCCCACGGGCAGTCGACCGAACATCATTAAAATGGCCCCTTCTTCTGGTGAAGAATGCCTGTAGCTTTTGTATGGTCAGATCTGTCTTGATTTCGTACCTGGGGATATCCTATAAGGCCATACAATAACGAAAATTAGAAAAGATTAAATAACAAGGAGGCACCTTAAGAAGAAGATTCATGCTTCAGTGTTAGATAATAGATATGAATTTTTGTTCTTGACTTGCCTTCATTCTTTTGTTAGTTAGTTCACTGGAGCAAGTATCCATGCATGAATTAACACACATAACATACCAAACTACTTGCATAATGGAATTTCTGATCTTGTAGTGCCAACGATAGCAGTTTGGTTTCAAGTATAAATTCATTTGAGGAAAATGAATGTGCCAATAATCTTAACATGTTTAAGGACAACAAGAGAACAGTAACACAAAACACATACAATTTTGGTGGCCAAGACATGTTCACCAAATCACCTCCATACACAAGTAAATTGCCCATTGAACTTGATAAGGAACCGTGAGATCCCATTAAGTATTGAAAAGTTGTACAGTAAGCATGATAGTGCATACTGACATTTACTGTGATACACGGAAATGGAAACTTGATGATTTGAGAGTTCATAGCTTTCTTCGTAAACAACAAGAATAACTACAAATGACAATCTGGACGAAAAACAAACATAGCACTGCATATTTACAATGTCTGGTACACAATACTGAAGGTCTTGATGGTGTGAAACACAGTATTGGAGGTTCTTGATGATTTCAGAATTCCAAAATCTCCAAAGAAAATGGGAGGACAACAGAAAACTAACCGTCAGGACATGAACAATCACTTCACGGTAAGCTAGCGACACAAAAGACTCCCATCACTACCCCAAACTTACAGAGAACTTCTGAGGTCGCACTGCTTGGGCTTTGGCTGCCGCCTTGACCTCAGCCCTCCGCCTGGCCTGCGAGTACTCATCCCCATCGCGGTCTGGTTTCTTTGAAGCTGCTCTGTGCTGCCTCCTCCCCTTCTTCTTCCCCATCCCCGGGCCCCTGCTCTGCTTGCCGATGTGCAGCCACGGCTCACCGACTCCCTCCTGCGCTCCTGGCGGCGAGAGAGGGGAAGGAGGCTAGGGATTTGGACTTTGGAGATGCCGGGGTTGGGGGCGTCCAGGGATTTGGAGATGCCGGGGGTGGGGGCGTCCGGGAGCAGAGGCAATATAATAATAAGATAATAAAACGCAGTATAAGGGACCCTCATTTACATTAGGGAGGCAGAGGTAATACTATCAAATCTTCCCAGTTTGGCGCCCTAATGTTTTGCCCTGCTCAGATTGCAGTACAAGGGCATCTCCAAAGCGGCCCCTCAAATAGCTTCCATTCAACACCATCAGGCAGTCTGTGGAACAGTCTATAGGAGTCCAGAACCTTCGTCATGTAGGACTCCGACACCCCTGCTCACCCAAAACACCCAAAATCACACTCGAATCAGGGGATCCATCCATTTCCCTTTTATCCGCATCCACCCAAAACCACACCTGGACCGGGGGATCCATCCCTTTCCCTTTTATCCGCATCAGCTTCCTCCCTGGTCGACGTCGTCGTTTTACCGCCTCGAGAGCCCGCCAAGCCCTTGCCGGACTTCCGTGACATCCGCCGCCACCCGATCGCCACACCACTTTTCCTACACTGGAGTTGCACATATCTCGTTTGCCCGCCATGCAGGTACGATGCCGTCTGTGGGGATCACCATGCCCAGGAAGTGTTTGGTGAAATGCTCATGCTAAAATTTTGACAATCTATCTCCCTTCTTTCAAGCAATGGATTTGGATATGAAGTACATCTACGAGCGCAACGTTGAGTTGTCCGATGAGGAGGATTATGCGGATAAAACGACGATGATGTGGGAGGTCCCAGCAGACGCAGAGTGTGCGAAAGATCATGTTCTCAATTTTAAGGGATCTATAAGGGTCATAGGATGCTCAATCGAAACAGGGCACGGGAGCGTTTGACGCTCATTGGCGACTAATTTGCCCCCGATGCCCTATTCAGACAATTTTCACCCGCACTTCCACCTACAATGGTGTCCAGTCCAACAATGACTAATTGAAGAAGGATGTCATAGGAAGAATTGGATTCTCTGGTTACCAGAAGTGCATTGCTTCTTTGCGGATGCTTGCCTATGGCGCGGCCACTCGTGGGACGAGTACCCCCGGATGTTTGAGAGCACATTGGGAGACGCTATCGTGAGGTTTGCTACTGCGGTGGTCGAGATGTTTGGACCTCAGTACTTGAGACAACCAACTATTGCAGACACTAAAAGGCTCATGACAATGTCCGAAGCAAGGGGGTGGCTAGGTATGCTCAGATTTCTTGACTTCATGAACCGGAGATGGAAGAAGTTTTCAAAAGCTCTAGAAGGCAATACCATGGCTATGTTAAGAAGCACACAATCATTCTTGAAACAATTGCATCACAATATCTCTGGATTTAGCATGCATGAGTACAATATGGTCTACTATCTGGTCGACGATATCTATCCTCCAGACCATTTCTGAGCCAGTTAGTCTGAAAAGAGCTCACTTTGCCCAGAGACAAGAAGTTGCCCAAAGACAATAAGGGGCTAGAAAGGATGTGGAGAGGGCATTTGGAGTGCTCAAGCCCGTTGTGCAGTTGTTCATGGACCTATTAAACAATGGGATCCAAAGACCTTGTGGGAGGTGATGACATGATGTGTGATCATGCACAACATAATCATGGAATGAGGTTGAAGATGCTGCCGGAGGTCTGAAAGTTGAGAATATGAGTGATCATATCCAAGTTACCGAAAAAGTCTTTCGCCTCGCTTTATATATAAAGCAAACCGCCCGAGCCACAATATCCATATAGAAGTACACACCACACACACGCGCGCGAGAAGTCTGCAAAATCGTATCCAAGTTCCAAATTAGAATCCGGCAACATTTGATGAATTTGTTCAAATACATCAACAAATTCGGCATTGAGCAACTCATAAGCAGCTTAAGAAAGATTTGATTGAGCATGTGTGCGCAGTTAAAGGGTAAAGTAGAACATATGTGTGAGTTTAATTCAAGTTTCAACTATTTTACTTCAACCGAGTTGGATTGTGACAATATTTACATTTAAACTATTGTCGCATTTTAATATTTTCACTCCTCAAAGATTTGATAAACTATTATTTTCAGTGTTGTGGACTTAAGAGAAAAAAAACAGGAGCAGATGTTTAGAGGAGAGAGTTGAATGACAATAGTCTGTCGCTTTGGGAGCGGTGTTGAAAATGCTCCAAGGGACGTTCCCGTCCATGATAGCAGCAGGCTTCCGCAGGGATTAATTATTAGGTAGCTTGAGTTGTGTTAGAGCATCCAAAGCGTACATGACTTGTTTGGTGGAATCACTCGCCACAACTACAAGAGCGCACTTGACTGCAAAATCTTACTACGTCCTCGTCTCACCCATAAAAAAGAGAAGAAAAAAGCCTAACTGGCTAAAGGGTCGTCGGCCGACGGATCTTTTTAGAAAATCCGCCGGCTCCGCAGTCGTTAGGTCTGGCACCATCCAGTGGCCCAGCCCCATACCATCATTGCAACAAAGATAGTGTTGCAGAAGCTTTGCAACAGAGCTCGTGTTACGAAAACATTTACAACAGAGATTGTGATACTGATCTTTGCAACAAAGCTCGTGTTGTAAAAACATTTGCAACAAAGATTATGTTATGGATTTTTTTTGTAGTCTCATGGACTTCTGCAACATAGGCCATGTTTCAGAAACATCCCGCCATAGCGGTTACCTCTGTCTTGCAGCTCCGCTGCTGTTGTTGAAGCACGAGATGTTTTTGAAGCAGCTTTATAGTTGATGCTAATAAAATGATAAAAGCATGACGACACAAAATGTAGACTACACAATAAAACAAAAACCAACAATAATAATAGGAGAAAAATTATGTCATAAGTAAAACTACGCCTTAATGTGTGGTTCGGGTCCAATACATGAATTTTAGATAAATCTTGATCATTCATTGTTTTCTACGTTTTTCTTTTCCTGTCTGTATGGTTTTGATTTTCAATGAATGAGCATTTGGCAATGCTTTTATCTCTATTATAATATTTTAATTTGAATATTGCAATAATTTATATTCAAAAGACGACCACTTGGCTGGATATAGCCCATTTGCTAGAGCACCACTCTTGCAGTTGGGTCAAAAAAACTTGGGGCAAGATAATGGATGCAAAGATGAACAAAAGGCCTTGGACACGTAATGGATCCTGAAAGGGTTCATATTTTTTCGTGCCAAAGGTTAGATCAAACCCAAGTCACCCTCCTACTATAAAAATGCACACATTTCTTTTGCGAATTCCGATTCCATGCACATAGTGCATGGAAAAGTCCAAGATAAACCGCTCACGAAAGCTTGAGTCATGTAACACAATGGGCAAAATAAAAGATCCTAAGTACACAAACTCTAGGAAACTTCACGACCACGGAAAAAAAGGAGTGCGTTGGTGAGACATTTTTTAACTTGTAAACTTCACGACCATGAAAAAGTGAAGTGTGTTAGGGCATCTCTGACCCTCAAATCACCCGCATACGTTTAGAATCGTGTTGTTTGGACCGCGCAAGCCATTCAACGCGGACGTACTTTCTCCCGCAAACCGGAAACAATCTAAAGGCTTTGCGGGCGTCCGAACACCATCTAAGCCCGCTTCTAACCACCCTGGTCCACCCAAATCCCTCCTCCATCGCCCGTACTCGTTCCCGGCCAGCGCTAGCTACCTGCATGCATGCTGGTGTAGAGTGCGCCGCTTCATATTTTAGACGACTCAGGGCGGACGGGACTGCCTCCGTCATTGAAGCGGCGCACCGACCGAGGGCATTGCCCGCTGCACGCTCAACTGAACACGCCTCCTCGCCACATTCAAATGCCTTCATTAAACCCGCGTGGAAGCCGAGAAACCTACTCCGGTCACACATCCGTTCACGACCGGGCCGACATTAAACACAATGTCGGGCAAGCTCCTTCCGTCCGCCTGCTATTTAAAGGAGGCCAGACACTGGCCAAGAATCGCACCACTCCGTCGCTCCCCATCTCTTTTCTCCACCCTTTTGATGGCATCCGACTAGCAGAAAGAATAGTTCTTTGGCATAAAAGCCGGTTGGATGGCCCGCCGAGCGCCCGCCAGATACGAGAGATGCAGCTCGCTACTCCACCTCCATCACCTAGACCGACAAAGCAAGTTGCCGCTCCAAGCCGGCGCATGGTTCAGCAACTCGCCGCTTCAAGCCAGCTCGCAGAGGAGTGGCGAGTTGCTCCAAGCCAGCACAGAAATTGTCGCTGATGTGGACCACGCCGCATCGTACGTGCCTCCTGTGCCTCTGACCGCGTCATCTGCCGTCAACGGCGCGTAACCGCGCTCTGCCGGCGGAGAAAGATGCCAGCTACGCAGACATCCACAGGGCGGCACCCAGCACGTTCGTGGCCGCCACCATCATTGAGGAGAAGTAGAACACGGGAGGCCGCCATAGCTTAGGTCCAATGAAGGCCACCGCCGAGGCGACGCCGGAGTATACAATCGGTGTGTCTTGCAGGCCACCGTCATCCTGTTACCCCAAACCAACTTTGATCTATGCAGCGTAGGGACCCTTCCCCTCCAGTTGAAGCATCAACCGTCGGTTCCACTTCGATGAGCAATGGGAAAGCGAGCCGCCCTTTGCGGTGGAGCATATACCTCCGGGTCTCATGACTACCGTACATGGGGACGACAATGATGACGGCGTCCTGTACCGGGGGTGGCTATTGCCAGGGAGCCCAACCTCATCAACTACAAGGGGACCGCTAGGCCCAATGCCAGGAGCAAACCCTAGGAGGCGAAGACGACCTTCGTGGTCTCAAGACTAGAGGGCAGCAGCGCCGCAAATCGCATCTACCGTGTAAATCCTAGACCTCTCCAGCCTATATAAAGGGAGGTATAGGGTCCTCATTCATCATTTATCCATAGATAGGGGACTCTCGGTACCAACATCATACACCATTGTAACCCCTTGCATGAGGTATCCCTCCACCATGAATAACGAAAACTAGCAGGATGTAGGGTATTCTCTCGAGAGGCCCTAATTTGGGTAAACCCTTCGTGTGACCTCCGATCCAGGACTTTCAGCTGTCCTTGGACCCCAACCGGGGGATTTGACAGTATTTTGCACCGTCAAATAGAGATCCGTCGCGGCCGGCAGTAGACTAGTCAAGGGTATCATATCGTCGGAATGGATATCCACTGGCTCCGGCCATAGACTAGTTTTATCTTAGTCAGGTATCATTTTAAGTTAAAAATATGTCCAAAATGTAAACATTTTCGTCCATTTTGTATGAAATCCGTTATGTTTATATGAAATCTAGCCGTGCTTGCATGAATTTCATTCGGTTTGTTGAAAAGGTGTTTGAAATGTATGCGGAAAGCGTTGGATGGCGATCTCTCGCATCCGTTTCTGCGGATTGGTCCTTCTTTTTCTGCGGACGGATGCGAGAGCAAATTCGCAGATCGCCGTTGTAGATGCCCATAGTGAGACATTTTTAACTTGTCAGGCAACCCCTCCTTTAGCGCCGCTCAAGACAACAATCGCATGCATCTCATTTGTGAATTTCAATTCTGTGTACATACTCCCTCCGTCTCAAAATTCTTGTCTTAGATTTGTCTAGATACGGATGTACCTAATACTAAAATGTAACTTGATACATCCGTATTTAGACAAATTTAAGACAATAATTTTAGGACGGAGGGAGTACATAACATCAAGTAAACAAGTACTCAGTGCCAAAAGAAAAAAACAAATATGCAAAATCTAGAAAACATCACAAGCACAAGGATAATTGATTTGTTGGCACTTATGAAGGAAAAATTCAACCAATGGCCAAGGCTTTTTTAAGTTCGTGTTGGTAGAGTTGGGTGTAGATCGTCACAATTATTAATATTTTGTTGATGAGTGAAAGAAATAGTCCAGTTGGGCAGCAATCGGTAGGAATACTTATATTGTAAGTACGTTACCTGGGGAGAATTGTTGAGTCAAATATTGATCCAGCGGAATGCTTTCAGTTGTCCAGTTGTGACGCACCATCTGCAAAAAGATCACAATAACAATCCTTTCAGAAAGCTCCTACGACACATCGAGTTATAAGCAGGAGAGGGGAAAGCCCTGCACTATGGATGCACTGTCTGCAAAAATATCTACTCTCATCGTTCCTAAATATAAGTCTTTCTAGACATTTTGACTATGGACTTCA
Organism: Triticum urartu; assembly: GCF_003073215.2. Classification (NCBI taxonomy): domain Eukaryota; kingdom Viridiplantae; phylum Streptophyta; class Magnoliopsida; order Poales; family Poaceae; genus Triticum; species Triticum urartu. Next base: position 2,364 of record NW_024115895.1, on the reverse strand, counting down.
TAAGAACACTCCACATCCTATATAAAATCTTCATATTTTATTACAAAAATTTCATCGATAGGAAAAAAAGTAGTTAGCACATAATACACCAACAGCTTATATGCCATATATAACAGGGATGTTGTACAGAGACATAAAGCACACAGAGCCCAAACAAATCATATATCAAGTAATCAGAACTATTTTCGATACATCAATTCCGATTAATCCAAAAGCCTTAAGAGGGGAAAAACCAACCCAACTGGACTGCGCGCACGAGGGCAATGATCAACCTACAGGAGCAGAGCTAGCAGCAACACAAATTCACTTGAAACGCGATAGAACAGGCTACACCATCGATCAGAGGAACGCACAAACGAGATGAGCTAGGCATGGGCTAGGGGCCGTTGATCTGAGCGGAGGGAGGCCTAACCTGCGACCGAGCACCACAACACCTGCAGTCGCAACTCTCCTGCCTGTCATAGTGTTCATAGATCCGTTTTAGAAGCAAAACATCCCATAATAACAGTATTAAGTAAAGTACTTAGATATCAAAACGCGTATAGAAGATTTAAACCTTAATTATACACGGGAGGACTTGGGCTGACGACAGGGCGAGGCGGGCGTGCAACAATGCCCTAGAAAGGACCCTAAACAGCCGAGGTGCTCATATGCGCGGATCCGATCGAGGTCCCCCGGTAATCCGGCCTCCAGGTATACACACCTTCTCGTACGTCCTCGGCACGAATCCGCCGCAAGGATCCATGGATCGCAGGCGTAAGTCGAGACCTTGTCGGCACGCGTCCGCCGTGCGTGAGGGATCCATGGATCGCGGAACTAACTCCAGTATCCAGACATGTACATTATCTCGGGTCTCGGCACGCATGCGCCGTGAATTTCTGTCCCCGGAGAGAGATTTCATCCCCACCTCCCACCGGCGCCGGGTCCTGGTAGGGGAAGCGAGCCTTGTGTTGGGGAAAGAAAGGCGTGGGGAGGACGATCAGATAAAACGTGGGCGGCCAGATTTAAGTAGTCTATATATACAGTAAGTATATATTACTCCACCTACCGTATATTATTTGTATTATTATTTAAAGATTATTATGACAACAATACAGTGCATTGTTTTCCGGGATTGAAGAGATCGGAGACAGAGCTGAGGTCTAATCGTCACATGCCACGAGGATCCACGCCCTCCCTTGTCAGTGGGCGCCTAAAATTGCAGCAGGCTACACCACACATGTTTTTTGTGCTCTGTTATGCACGTGCCGACGTGCGTACGCGTGTGGAGGCCTGACGGGTACGGGTAACATCAAATACCGCGAGATCTTGGATTTTTTTTTACAGTGCAATACCAATTGCTTTTGCCCATGGTATGGGTACCGTGGGTAGGGCATAGGCGAGACTTTGGTGGTGTTTGGTTCTCTAATCCTAGGATTTTTTCTAGTCCCAATTAAAAAGTCTCTAGTCCCTAAAAAAGTCCCTCCCTGTTTGTTTCTATAGACTAAAAAGTCCCTAGTCCTTTCCTAGAGGTTATTAAATGACCATGTTGCCACTAGTATATAGAAAAATAACAATCAAACAACACTATGGGGTGGCGGGCCAATAGGTGCATGAAAGGGCATTGTTAGAAAAGTCACAAAAAGTCTCAAAAAGACTCTCCTTGAGAGTCTTCTTCATTTAGTCCCAAATGCCTAGTTTAGTCTCTAAAAAGTCCCTCCCGTTTGGTAAAAAGTCTCTAAAAGGGACTTTTTCTAGTCCCTATACAAAAAAGTCCCTGAAAACAAACACCCCCTTTATACCCATGGATAATACTAGCTGTACCCACAAAAAACATGGATAGTAGGGGCACAAGTGAGAAATTCCATCCATGTGTTGTCAGAAAAAATAAAATCCACCCATGCCTTATAAACCAATAAATATCCAAAACTAATACTCCCTCTGTTCACTTTTATAAGACGTTTTAGACAGCAGAAATTGAACTGTTTTGGGTATTGTCTTAAATGTCTAAACAGTCTTACAAAAGTGAACGGAAAAAGTACTAATAAATAAACATAATTCCTATGACATATAGGGTCATCATCCAATCCAATCACTACTGCCCAACACTAATTCCCTAAATTGACCGCGGCTCAAAGGCCTACAACCGCAACTTCCCCATCATCTGTGACCGCAATGACTATCCCCCCCCGCCCCCCCCCCCCGCCACTTCCCCATCATCTGTGACCGCAATGACTATATATCGCATTCACATTCATCGAGACATTAAGATGTGTCTCGCTGAAGCATTTGCAGTTCGGGCAGGCCCAGTCACACGGTACGGTTAAAATACATACAAAGGTACTCCCTCCGTTCCGCCAGGATTCGAGTATCGGGGGGGGGGGG
>NW_024115894.1:0-12520 GCF_003073215.2 Triticum urartu | reverse complement strand
ATTCTCCTAATGATGTGATCCCGTTATCAACGACATCCAATGTCCATGGTCAGGAAACCGTAACCATCTATTGATCAACGAGCTAGTCAACTAGAGGCTTACTAGGGACATGGTGTTGTCTATGTATCCACACATGTATCTGAGTTTCCTATCAATACAATTCTAGCATAGATAATAAACGATTATCATGAACAATGAAATATAATAATAACTAATTTATTATTGCCTCTAGGGCATATTTCCAACACTAATATCCTTGATTATCGATCTCAATTAATGCCGGATCTATGCAGTGTGAGATGTGTATCCATTCCATGCACCCAAAAATCCCATTTAGTTTGGCAAGTATGAATCGCAGCATGCAATACTCCTTTCCACAAAATTAAAAATCATGCAACACTCCTTTAATTAGGCCCCATGCATCATGCAATACTCCGATTCAAGCTAAAAAAAGTATGCAATACTCCACTAATTAGGCACCATGCAACCAATGATTTTTCTCGTTGGATGAATCTCGTTGTCGGTTCTTTCGACGGGTCGCAGCCACTACACACCTGCCACAACATTATTGGTGATAGTCGTGGCAGTCAGAGCCGTGCCAAGGCGAGGGCCCATGGCCGGTGGAATTCAGAAGTTCGCACAAGGGCCTCTAAGATGCTAGGGCCGGCCCTATGCCAACATAATAGCACCGGAACGCAGGGGAAACCGGCGGCATGTGCCGGTGTCCAGGGCGACCGGGTGTGGTATTGTAGCGGTGTCATGGGGAGGAGCGCCCATAGTCAGGCCCCGAGGATGTAGCCATATCGGTGAACCTCGTTAACAAATCTCGGTGTCATGCTCGTATGATTGATTGGTCTTCGGATGATCAGTGGTATGCCTTGGATTTATTCTAACAAGTGGTATCATGAGCTAGGTTGTTTGGAGATCATGGATTGTCGATTCAGAGGCAGGTTTGATGTTTTGATCGGTATTGTGTTGAGCATGGTTGAGATCGATGGAAAGACGTCAAGGCGCTGAGCAATCACGGCGAGTAGCGGAAATCAGACGGTCATGCAAGCAGTCGAAACATGCGGCGATCGTTCAGTGGATCGATCGGGCGAGCGTGTACAAGCGGCGTGTTTTGGGGCGAAAATACCCGACGAGATCGGATCGAGCAGGTGCGTGTCGTGGTGTTTCAGATTGACTCGGTCTCAGCGAGATCAATTGATCGAAGGAACATGGACACAAGTCGGTGCAGTCCGAGGTGCGCACGGGTGGCAGAAGCAGCTGTACGGTGGCCATGCGCTTGGAGCGAGGCGCGCGTGAAGTGGCAGCGCAACGCCAATCGCGCAGGAGGCTTGTGCGGGCAGGACACAGTTTGACGCGTTGCGGAGGCTCATGCAACTACTGATGCTTATCGCTGGAGCATGCAAAACCTGAAACGACACGTGATTTGTTTGGGAAAAAAATTGACACGAAGACTAGTCAAGACCGGGATGCTATCATGAAAGAAATAGAGAGGCTCGTTCAATAGCTACGTACGTGTGGTCAATTAGGAGCTTGGCTTGCTTTGTTAATCTCCTTTGGTGTTCACGCGGGAAGGCTATGAAGGATTGTGCTTTGGGTTTTCTTTGCTGGTACACTTCTGTGTATGGATGGCGTTGGTTACGATGAAGGCTTGAGGAGTCTGGAGCGTGTCGTTGCAGTCGAATAAGTTTGGCTGGGTCGGACTAAACAGTCTGACGGATCGACGCGAGTCGGTTGATACAGAAGACGATGGTGGGATCAGCAAAGACGACATAGGAGCGTGATGCTGATGGTGACCGACTTCTGGGGCGTGGAAACACGTGGCGCAGGCCTGAGGGCTTGTGTGGCTTCGACAAGACTATGGCGCGGGGTTGATTCAAGATGGTGCACATGAGAGCTTGAAGTCGACGGGGCGCGAGGGTGGATTGCTCATCTACCATGGAGTCATGTTGAAGGTGGAGCTGGATTGAGGGGCTACGATGTAAGGATCCAAAGAATCGAAGCCTATTCAGCGGGAAAAGCGAGTGACACGTAATTTGGACTGGAGCCCAGTGGTCTGATGGAAGCGTGAAACTCGTCATCAGTCGGTGATGATCGGTGGTACTCTGCAGTGGGGGTTGAGTGGTGTGGGTTCGCGACCCTTGAGACTCGGCCGGGACAGCGGAGGCTCGACGCGGTAATAGCAGCGAGGGGTGCAGTTAGCACGGGGCATGAAGACGGGCCAGGGCTCTGGTGATCATACATGTGGTGAGACAACTGCGAATTTGACTCGGGATGATTACAAGCAATGGTGAAATTCCTTCAAGTTTCAGACAGGCGATCGAGAAAAGAACGGTGATGTTGAGTTCAGGTAACTCTTATGTGTGACACCCAATATGTGAGTTGTTCACTTTCACGCAGGTCAGTGATCAGTGTGTGATGACGTTGGATGGATACTCTGGAAGTTGGGAGCACAAACTAGAGTAACAAGGAACTTAATTTTGCTCGAGCGTTGACCGTGGTCAAGAAAAGAAGGGACTACAAGTTGCAGGTGGAGTCATATGAAGTCTTTGGAGTAGCAGCGGTACTCATGGAATAAACTCAAGTCCAATGTACATGGAAGTTTGACGCATTGACAGATTCAGGGTGGTGGAGAATATTCGCCAAGGTGGAGTTTGTTAGGTTGTGTCGAATATTGTGTACAAGGTAGGTTACAGTTGGACTCTGAGTAGTATTGTGTTTACATAGGATATGGAGTCGTGTCCTAATAGGACACTTGTATCCTAGGCCTCTCATATATAGCGGGATAGACACACGATGTAACCTATGCCAACATAATAGCACCGGAACGCAGGGGAAACAGGCGGCATGTGCCGGTGTCCAGGGCGACCGGGTGCGGTATTGTAGCGGTGTCATGGGGAGGAGCGCCCATAGTCAGGCCCCGAGGATGTAGCCATATCGGTGAACCTCGTTAACAAATCTCGGTGTCGTGCTCGTATGATTGCTTGGTCCTCGGATGATCAATGGTATGCCTCGGATTTATTCTAACAAGGGCCCACGCGGACACACGCATAAACCATTGGTTCGACGGGCGTCTCCTCTGTTTTTCGGTGAGAATGCATTCATGGCGCCGCGTGGCTCTGCTCCAGCGTGCCGCCAGAGGGACTAAGTCTGGCTATTTAGGCCGGAGGCAGCAGCTCAACCCCGTCCCCCGTCTGCATTTCTACCCTCTTCCCTCCCTAGCGTCGCCACCTTTAGTACGGTCGTCGTTAGCCGCTAGCCATGGCCAGGCATAGGATCACCATCTATGCCATGCTCACTCCGGAGCAGCGGTTGCAGCAACTGGAGGAGATCCAGGCCAGGCGCGAAGCTCAGATCGCAGTCGGCATGTCTCTAGATTCGTCGGAGCCGGAGGAGGAGCAGACGACCATGGATGACTCGAAGGCAGAGGAGGCAGATCATACGCCTTCGGCTGCGGGCTTCGCCATGGTCAATGCGCTGGCGAAGTTCGAGGTGGCCCAAGCGGAGGATGCGACGGAGCAACAAGCCACCCTCGATTCCATCCAGTCGGAGGCGAAGGTGGAGTCCAACCATTGCTTCCTCCGCTAGGCAGACACGAAGCTCAACGAGATCTGGGCCGACAAGGAGCAAGAGGAGGCGGAGCCGGAGGTGCGCCCAACCGCCAATGACCATTAGGCTGACGACTCCGACACGAACTTCATCAACATCTCCGATGAGGAGGACGAGTAGTGTAGTTGGTACATAGATCATGTCGTTGCATGCTTTTGTATGAAAATGCAAATCGTGAAATGACTACTATGGTCGTTGGAGGTGGATTATGGGGTACGACCGGTCACCGTCTGCAGATGTGTCCGACCCATTTCGTCCGCCCGCGTTCGTTTGAGTCCGTGGAGACAAAAAACCGCAACTCAATGCAGAGTTCACTTTGTGTCCGTTCTCGGACTCATTTTCTGTCTCAAAATTGGGTCATCCGAAGCGGACACCGTGCGCTGTCCGTCTGTGTCCTCTTTGTCTGGCCTAGCCCATCACCTACCCACCTTTTTATCTCTCTTCCCTCCTTTTTCTCCCTCCTGGCCCACACATCCACCCATGAACCGCAATAATATCTTCACGTCGATGGGAGACAGAGGAGGCACGTAGCGCGACGGCCCCCCCTCCGACCAGTCTCATCGGCCTCGAGGCCTCCGTCGCCGCGGCCCCCGACAATTGAATCGTTGACGGGCTCGGTGGTGTTTGTCCACGTCGTATTCACGTCGGAGAACATCATCCGCATCAGGTGCGGTGCTCCCTTTGCATCAGGCAGGCACCTCTTTGATGTTCTCCTCCTCGAGCGACAGTTGGGTAAGGGCATCCAAATGCGGTAGCACCGTTGGGTGCACCGTCCATGTTCGCATGTCCGTTTTGTGTCCGTTGTCTGTTTTGTCAATCCAAACAAATAAAAAATGAACAGAATTCATGTTCGTTTGGGTCACTCTGTTGAAGCTGGCCTAAGGCTTTGATTGGTTGCAAGGTAAAATACACCCAGGAAACCGAGTTGCTCTAACAATTCAAAGTCCAATACGATACCCTCATTCTCTAATCACAAAAATCCCAGCTGCCCAAATCATGCTCCATGCATGTTCATGGACACAACGAAAGTACACGAGAAAATGATGATGATTACTCATCAAGGGGAAAACCCCGTGACACCAAAACCCACCCCCTCCAAACCGCAAGCTTTGGCGTCCTCCCCGTCGGCCTGCCGCCTGCCTGCGTCCCCCCTTCCTAACCGCAACCAACCCAACTCTACTCACTCCAGTCTAGAAAGGAAAGGAAAGACGCAACACAGGTCACGTCGCGAGCGAAGCAAGGCACAGAATCGCGACGCCGACGCCGACCAGACCCTCACCCTCCGCTGACGCGCCGGACCCACGCGTGAGAAACGTGGCCCGCGGACACCCGGGACCCACGGCGCACGCCTCCTAGTTAAGCGGCCTGCCGGTCCCTGCACCCAAATCGTCGCACCCGTTTCGCACTTACCACCCTCTGCTTTCCTCCCAATCACACAGCCGCGCCTCTCTCTTCTCCGTCTCACTCTTGTCCCCCACGCCCCCGCTTCTGGGAAGCGGCCTTCTGAACCTTCTCTCCGGCTAGGGTTCCGGCTCCGACGGCGGCGAGGATGTGTGCCGCGCGGCCGCGGAGGTGAGGCGGCGGACGTGGTGGGATAAGGATTGGTGTTGGTATTGGGATTGGAGGAAGGGGGTGGCGGTGGTCGGGATGGACCCGGACTTCTCCCGGGCGAGCGGCGGCCCGAGCTTCGAGTTCGCCTTCAACTCGGTCAACTTCTCCGACCGGGTCCTGCGGATCGAGATCGTCGCCGGGGACGACGCGCCGGGGGCCAAGGGCGCCGCGGGCGAGGGGTGCTCGTCCATCGCCGACTGGGCGCGCCACCGCAAGCGCCGCAGGGAGGACCTCCGCCGCGACAAAGGTGGGGAAGGTTGGCCTACGTCTCGTCATCATTTCGGTACGGTCCGATTTGGGCGTGGGTGGGTTTGAATTTGCATTCGTACTGATTTGACAGCGGGTGGGTGGGGAGTTGCGAAATGGAGGTAGTACTACTTGCTTTTCCCGCTGATTTGTTTTGATTGCCTGTTGAGGATTTAGGTATCAAAAGGCTTACGTTTGGTATAACCGTATAAGGTGGGAGAAAGATGACGAGGCAGCTTTTCCTTTTGATCGAAGTGAAGTTATGATTTCCCAGCTCTTTGCCTTCCTCAGTTGTTGCCGCACGGAAATTTAGCCACAGTATATGATCTTCTCAGCAACGTGGTGTTCAGGACATGACCTTGGTGGGCGGAGTTTAAGAGATGACTCTATTTGCAGGATCTTATTCAACTCTTAATTCCGCAGAAGAAGAAAACTCTGTGACATTGCTCCTAGTATGATCCTGAATTTACAAAGAGCATTGTGCACCATAACTGAACCAGCCTCAAGCCCAGTAGATGCAATAAGTTGTATATAAACTATGGACAAAAGTTAGTTTGGTTATTGCCTGATGAATAGCACGGCCAGATGTTGTCCAATGTCTCATTTAGCTGAGCATGCATTCGTTGTAATGGGCTAACAGGGGTTTTACGTGTTACATAATGCTTCTAAGTTTCTATATTTGAGTAAAGTAAGCATGAAAGAGGGTATATTAAGGGGAGGATGGAACAGTAATGAAGTTAGAAGTTCTTACTCTTAACTAGTTACTCCCTCTGTCTGTGTTTATTAGGCCACCGGGGCGAAGTGCTGGGACCAAGGCACCACGCGTGTAGTTGCTCAGTTTTGAATTGGCCCTGTTAGAACACATGGGTTAGCGGCATTAATTAGCGAAACCATTTCGCCTACCTCGCACATGTAGCGGCTGGAGATTTATCTCCCTAAATCAGTGGACGGAACGAGCAACGGAACCTGCGAAATCTGTACTTAATTAAGACCGGACGTGGCTCGCTGGTTCTCTGGCCTAATAAACGTGGACATAGGAAGTATATGGCATTCTATTAGTGTCCCATGAAAAGTTCCGTGTACCCAATATATTTTGCTTGCATCCAACTTCGCTCTGAATGTGCAGTCTAGGCATTCATCATTAATGCTTGTTCATGGGCCTCAATTGTTATTAGGATTTATGCTTTATTGCTTGGATCTTTTTCTGTCATTGTCGTATGAAACTATTGTAGTCTTGCTTTGCTTTATCAGAATATGTTTCTGTCATGACGATCTGATGCTAATGCACTTCTACTATTCACATTTTCTTAATCATGTTCTTATTCTAGAGTGCAATACCTTCCATTTTTAATGACTTCCAGCTATCATTTCATGCCCCCAGAATGTGGAAAGTATATGTCAGAACCAGCAAACATCAAAATTGAAGCAGATGAACGTGATACCTATGAGGAAACCAACGAGGAGCCTGTAGCTATGATAGAAGAATCTCCACCTGATATTGGACAAGATGGTTAGTACAATTGAATATGTTTTAATTACTCCGTAATACTCCCACCGTATCAAAATATAAGAGATTTTTTCGGCTAGTTTAGCCTACAAAAACGTCTTATATTTTGGTACAGAGGTAGTATATGGCAGTCAGGTTCAGCAAATTTAACACATAAATACAGAATTCCGTGCACCTATGCCAGATAATTAAAATTATTTCTTGGAGAACTGTTATGCGTAGCAATCATTGGTACTGATCATATGTGATTTTAGAGTTGGTTGATGGCACAATGTATCAGAGCGAGTAATTCATTCCTTTGTATTGAAACTGTGGAGACATGCTGGTACCGGTGAAGCCTTTCTGCCACCCATTGCATTGATAATATTAGACATGTGGTAATCATTTTAAATGCCTCACTTTACTATTGATTGGTTGAGATTTATATGAGCTTGATTACTTGATTCTTTCTGCCCCACCTAATTGTGGAACAATTGGGTTATGTTGGATAGATTATACTTCTGTTGGATATAATTCTGACATAACTGTAAGTAAACTTTTGTACAATTGTTGTACTTGTGGACAAATGTACTTTTAACTTTTGAAGCTACCAGATCTCTGAAGTTTGTGCACCATGTTGTTAATGATAAGTCATATGATTCAATACACTGTCACTATGCTCCCCATTTGGTTGTGCTCCAAAGCATCATATCCTTGTCTATATAAAAGATGTGAATCATGTGCACCATTTGTTCCTTTATACTACATGCCTATGTGGCCGTTTGTTCTCTGCTTCATTGGACCTTGTTGTTTGTATCAGGTGAGGATGGAGAAAGCAGTGACTCATCCTGGAATATGGAGTGCAATCAGGTTTTGAGAGTGAAGTCTATATATATCAGCTCTGCGATTCTAGCTGCAAAAAGTCCCTTCTTTTACAAGGTAGATTTAATTTATGTGTAAAATGAGTTCATTGTGCAGTGTAGTTATTTACTGTTATCTAGCTAACAGTGTCATAACTTTCATCTTGTTAGCTTTTCTCAAATGGCATGAAAGAATCCGACCAGAGGCATGCAACTCTTAGAATAACTGCTTCAGGTAATTCGGGAGCTCCTTTAGGACATTTTCTGTCCTAGCTGCTGTACAGTTTTGCTTAATGTTTTGAATGATCGATTTTGTAGTACTGACATGATCATTGTCAATGAGGTTATCCATGATTAATTTTTCAGTTCAGCTAGCAAGTTACTCCCTCTGTCCCATAATATAAGAGTAGTTTTTGACACTACACAAGTGTCAAAAACGCTCTTATATTATGGGACGGAGGGAGTAATTGTCTATACCCCACCATTTTGCAAATATATTTTTCTTTTGCTTTCGAGCTAACAGTTACCTTGTGTCTGATTGTTGTATTTCTACTTGGAACAGAGGAAAGTGCCCTTATGGAGCTTTTAAGTTTTATTTACAGTGGAAAGTTGACGACCAATCAGCCAACCCTTCTGCTTGATATCTTGATGATGTCTGACAAATTTGAAGTTGTTTCTTGCATGAGACACTGCAGTCAACTACTAAGAAGCTTACCTATGACCACAGAATCTGCACTTCTCTATCTAGATCTGCCTTCCAGCATTTCAATGGCTGCAGCAGTTCAGCCACTGACTGATGCTGCCAAGGAATTCCTCGCCAACAAATACAAGGATTTGACTAAGTGGGTGGTCTCTTTATTTAGAGAGCCAACTAAATTGTCGAAATAACATTGTTGAACTAAAGGAATGCTTCCTCTTTTCAGGTTTCAGGATGAAGTGATGAACATCCCCCTTGCTGGGATTGAAGCCATCTTATGTAGTAATGACCTTCAGGTGGCATCAGAGGACGCAGTCTATGACTTCGTGATCAAATGGGCTCGTGCTCAATACTCAAGAACGGAAGAAAGACGTGAAGTCTTGGGGACTCGTTTGCTGCCACTTGTTAGGTTTTCTCATATGACCTGCAGGAAGTTGCGGAAGGTCCTTGCATGCAGTGATTTGGATAATGAGCAAGCAACTAAAAGTGTCACTGATGCACTCCTGTACAAAGCTGATGCACCACATCGACAGCGCGCCCTTGCTACAGATGTGTTGACCTCTAGGAAATATACTGAACGAGCTTACAAATATCGCCCACTTAAGGTGGTGGAATTTGACCGACCGTATCCTCAATGCATAGCATACTTGGATCTGAAGCGCGAGGAGTGTGGCCGACTATTCCCATCTGGGCGGATTTACTCGCAAGCATTCCATCTTGCTGGACAGGGATTCTTCCTCTCAGCACATTGCAACATGGATCAGCAAAGCGCTTTCCACTGCTTTGGTCTCTTCTTGGGGATGCAAGAGAAAGGCTCAACGAGTGTTACCGTGGACTACGAGTTTGCTGCAAGGACAAGGCCATCGGGTGAGTTTGTCAGTAAGTACAAGGGCTGCTACACCTTCACTGGTGGAAAGGCGGTTGGCTACCGCAATCTCTTCGCAATTCCCTGGCCGTCGTTTATGGCTGATGATAGCCTCTTCTTCATCAATGGGGTACTACATCTGAGAGCAGAATTGACCATAAAGCAACTCTAGTTGGTGCTTGGCGCACTACTAACCTCATCTGTCCTTGCTCACACCTCAGTTCGTGCAACGATGGGCCTCAGTGTGGAAAATCTTGTGTCATTCGAACATGTTATTACTCTGTGCCAAAATAGACACTTCTGAAATGAGAAGCCAAATCCTTTGTTTTACATAAAAAGAGGACTGTCATGTTATGCATTTAGTTTTGAACTTTGGAAACTGAAGATTTGACACCGAGAATCAAAGTTACATTCTGAACATGTTCAGATGAGTTGAATTTGCAGTCTGTTAGATTTCCTACACGCGCTGGTAGGGCCGTTTAGACAATAGATGTCACAAAGACCATGTGCTAAATTGCTGCTGGTGGGGAGGCTTGGTTCTTGCTAGTAGATATGCTAGGGATGCTAGGGTTTTAGTCCAAGGAGGGCGACGCTCGGACAGATGACGGTGTTTCTTCTTTTAAGTCGAATCTTTCAGGCTCTGATCCTTTTTAATTTCGTTGGAACGGATTAAATGAAGTTTTGCTGTAAATTCTTGCCAGCTCCTTAGACGGTGAGTTTAGGTTTTCTCATCGTGCATATGCTAGACAGTGAGGTTAGGCTTTCACATTGTGCATATGTGATGACGAGGTTTGATATTAGATTCTTTTGATGGATTCAAGGGTTCAACGATGATGTTTATCGCTTCAAGGCATTGGTTCTTAGGGACATGTGAACGAAAACTTTTCGGCCCTCATCAACAAGGTTAGTCCAGCTTTGATAGAGTGGTGACAACGTGTACAAAGACTTTTTGGCTGTCATTAATAAGGTCAGGCCAACTCACTATGAGAGCACCGACAAACAATGCGTCAGTGGCTTGTTTTGACGGCATCAATGAACATTTGATGGTCCAGAGATCTCGATGTAATTATTATTATATTTGGGGTGCTTAAAAAGAAAAGCATACTAGCCATGAATTGAAAACCCAAATCTTATATTGTGTGCGTTCATTGACAAGCCATGTGACGGATTGTCCAGTTATTTTATTTTAACTCCCATCTCTTATCAATTACCATGCGAAGTGGTGGACTTCATGCTATCTTTTATAAAAGATTTTGATCCATGCTAGAGGACGACCTAATTAAGGAGGTTTTGCAAGCAATCAATACAATGCATGCACTATTCCAGCTGGTTGAAATGACACTGTGATCGTGATGATTTTAAAGGTTAATACACCGAAAAAAGTAACTCAATTTAGGCCGACCAGCTTATGTAATGTTGTATATAAAATAATTACAAAAATGGTGGCTTATCGGTTGAAGGTCTTCCTGCCAGATATTATTAGCCCAACTCAAAGTGCTTTCGTACCCGGCAGACTGCTAACATATAATATTTTAGTAGCTTATGAATGTTTTCACACACTCAAGAATAAAAGAGAAGGTAGAGAGGGTTTATGCGCTATAAAACTTGATATGCACAAAGCTTATGACAGAGTTGAATGGCCTTCTTTGAAAGAAATTATGTTGCGATTGGGTTTCCGTCAAGATTGGGTAAATTTTATTATGCAATGCGTCTCAACGGTCGAGTACAGAGTAAGGATTAATGCGGAGAAAAGTGAGAGCTTCAAGCCTACAAAGGGTTTGAGACATGGAGACCTGTTGTCACCATACCTCTTCTTGTTGTGCACTAAGAGTTTGAACGCTTTCTTACACATGCGGAGGAAAATGGAAAAATTTCAGGAGTAAGAGTCTGTAGAGACGCTCCACCTATCACAAACCTTCTCTTTGTGGATGATTCATTGATTCTTATGAAAGCCAACCAACACAGTGCGGAAGCTCTGAAAGCAGTGCTAGAACTATATTGTGAGGCTTCGGGACAATTGGTAAGTGTTGAAAAATCCAACATTTTCTTCAGCCCTAACACAAAGGTGGAATTAAGAGAACAATTGTGTATAAAGCTGAATATATTGATGGAGGCTCTTAGTGATAAGTATTTGGGTTTGCCAGCAAATGTGGGAATTGATAAAACAGACTATTTCCAATTTTTGATTGAACGTATTGTTAAGAAAATTAGTGTCTGGAAGGAAAATTTACTATCTGCTGGGGAAAGGAGATCTTGCTCAAGGCTCTGATCCAAGCCATACCCACCTATGCAATGTCGGTCTTTAAAATACCTAAAAAATTGTAAAGGAATCATTGACGCGATAGCGCGTTTCTGGTGGGGAGACGAGGAGAATCAAAAGAGAATGCATTGGATGTCCTTGTGAAAAATGTGCGTACCCAAAAATTAAGAAGGAATGGTATTCCGTGATATTCACTCTTTCAACCTGGCCTTGCTCGCTAAACAGACATGGCGTCTTCTAGATAATCCTGGTTCCTTGTGTGCCTCTATCCTAAGGGCTAAGTACTACCCCGATGGTGATTTATTGAATTCCAAGCTAAGGAAAGGATCTTCTTTTACCTGGCAAAGCATTATGGCAGGCACAAACTCCGTGAAACATGGTTATATTTGGCGAGTGGGGAATGGACAAAATATCAATATTTGGGAATACGCTTGGATCCCAAGTTGTGCCATTAGGAAAGTTGTAACGCCTAAGGCGAGACAACTGTTAACTATGGTAGGTGACCTCATTGATCTTGTTTCCAATAATTGGGATGAAGATATGATTAGACAAACAATGTGGCCCATCGATATACAACGGATTCTTTCAATTCCACTCTCGCAACATGATATGACAGATTTCATTGCTTGGAGTTATACGAAAAATGGTACACCACGGTAGTTCTGCTGAAAACAGTGTCAGTCCGGGTTAGTTCCAATCATATCATACCGATGAGGACATTAATACCATTGTTACACCCACAGCCCCTGCTGCTATACATACTGGACCAATTACTAGAGCTCGCGCACGCCAATTGAATTATCAGGTACTTTCGTTTCTTGGTAACGATTCTAATGTTCATGAGAATATGATGCTGCCTAAATTGGATACATTTGTTTTG
>NW_024115893.1:0-20103 GCF_003073215.2 Triticum urartu | reverse complement strand
TCTCCATTCCATTGGATCTCGGTCAGCCGGCCGGATGCTCAGGTACCTCCTTTTTGTTTTCCGTGCTCATTGATTCGCTGTTTTCGTTCATTTCCTGGCGAGGCATTTCGTCGAGCAGGGCTGCTGCGTTGCCGTGGGTGATGTTGAGCCTTGTTGAAACAGTTTGCTTCAGTTTTTTGGCGTTTCCGTTGCCGTGTCGATGCACTATGGTCCGTCTTATACTGTTTGGGGGATTTGGTGGCGCGGGTTTGTTCGTCTTGAGTAGATGAATTATCAGGTTTGATTTCCTAGATTTGAAGGCCCATGGAAGGAAGTGTCATCGTGGACGAATTTGTGGTCGCCACGCTTACCCGTAGTGAAATTTCTAGTACATGTTGTTATCCAGTAGTTAGTACTTTTGGTATAAATGTATATCCTCTCACATGATTATTTATTCTTAGACAGCTACCTGGCATCTGTTATTTAGAACGGGACAATATTTCCATTTGCAAGGTCGTACAGGAAAACTAAAAATCCACAACATTTTTTTCTCGAAAAGGGGATAGCCCCGGCCTCTGCATTATAGTGATGCACAATGAGGTTATCAATATCCATAGCAATGCCGATAGACCTTAATATGTTCTGTGCTGGTTCTTGGATTTCCTTTAGTTTGTTTGGCAATGTTGTTGTCATAGAGCCGCAAGCTGCACGTGAATATAGGAAGGACTTCATGGCTCAAGGCCTAAATCATTTCCGTTATCAAGCATTATTATTGGCTGTTGGGATTATCTTAAATCATCCTTTATAATGAGAGTTTGATTAATGTTTTACATACATGGTAGTTTGGTAGTATCATGTAGAATTTTTACCATGAGATTTGCTAGTAGATGTATTTTGTAATGAAGCACATTTGGCCATACCTGTGCAAAGGTGCAATATATTTAGCATACTTTCTATGCGCTAGCGCTAGCATTGGTAAATTCATGCACAAGAAGTAAAGAATCAGTGATGATCTTAATTTTTCATTTCCGTAGCTATAAGCATTCATTTTGGATAATTATCTTAGTTAACATTATGTGTGCATCAGGCTGCTGAATATTTTATATTGATAGGCTGCTAGCTGCCCGGTGTTAATGAACTGCAAGCTTCAGAAAATATAAATTTTGTGCCTGCATTCTAGGAAATCACTTCAGCAGCTCATTTGCACTATGTCCTACACAAGCTGTTTGAAGAAACATCCCCTGAGACTAATCTTTCCATATGCCAATTCCATCCTCCGAGCGTCTATGGAAAAAGGCTCCCCACAAAAGTCACTGATGGACTATAGCACTATGCTCCATTTTACCACATTTTGCCCTGATTACAGAACATATGTTCTCCTCCTCAGAGCTTGTTCAAAATGTTCAGACATCTATGCTGCCATGCAAATTCATTCACATCTCACTAAAGCTGGGTTGTTATGTAATCAAGATATAATAGCTCCACTTTTGAGGTTGTATATCGATCATGGTCGCATGATGGAAGCATGTGAACTGTATTGGCCAATGCTTGAGTGGAGTACCGATCCTTTCCATGGTAATTTGATGCTTATGGGATTCTTGAAGGGAGGACAGCTAGACAAAGCATATCAGATTTTCAAGAGGATGCCTGTCAAGGACCTGGTCTCGTGGAATTCAATGATTGCAGGTGCAGCAAGGAGCTCCCACCTGAAAGATGCAATGAATCTTTTCAGCAGGTTGGTCAATTCAGGCCTTGTGCCTGACGGTTTTTCATTCTCTTCAGTCCTGTCTGCTTGTGCTCGAGCTGGTGCCCGATGTTATGGTATGTGGGTTCATCAACTGATGGATGAGCTGGGGGTGGAGAAGAATCATCTTTTAATCTCAGCACTGGTTGATATGTATGCTAAATGTGGAAGGATTGATGTGTCAGTTGAGATATTCAACAACGTTAAGAGAAAACACCTGTCCACATGGAACACGATGATTAGTAGCCTGGCAGGGCATGGTCTTGGATCTGATGTGGTGATGCTGTTCCACAGGATGGAACTTTCAGGTGTGGTTCCTGATGGGGTTACATTTGTTGCACTATTGACAGCATGTAGCCATTGTGGTATGGTTGAAGAGGCTCGTCAGTACTTTGAAACGATGTCTACAAAGTATTCAATCACTCCAAAGGTTGAACACTACGGCGCAATGGTGGATACACTGTCACGAGCTGGGCTGCTGGATGAAGCATACAACTTGGTGAGGTCAATGGCCGTGAAGCCTGATGCTGTGATATGGAGGGCATTACTTAGTGCTTGTCGTAGGTACCATCAAACCAAATTAGGTGATGTCACTATTGAACAGATAACATGTCAGGGCAGCGGTGATTATACGCTTCTTTCAAATATCTACTCATCAATAAACAGGTGGGGTGATTCAGAGGAAGTATGGAAAGAGATGAAGAAAAAGAAGGTACGTAAGATCAAGGGCTTGAGTTGGGTTGAATTAGGGGGGAGCACCCATGAATTCAAAGCTGGTGATCGATCTCATCCTGATTCTGATGATATCTACCGAGTGCTGCATGGCTTGTTGAAAAAAGCGAAGGCTGAAGGTTATACCCCATCCACTGAATTAGTAACAAAAGATGTATCACAGGAGGAAAGAGAAGAAAACCTCAGCTTCCACAGTGAGAAGCTTGCAGTGGCTTATAGTGTTCTTAAGACTGGTCCAGGGACAGAAATATTGGTGTCAAAGAATCTGCAGGCATGCGGTGACTGCCATGAATGGATGAAGATAATTTCAAAGGCACTTTGTCGTGTTATAATTATGAGGGATAGAGTTCGATTTCACCGCTTTGAAAGCGGGTGCTGCTCCTGTAAAGATTACTGGTGAGCACTTGATGAAGCAACACAGAAATGATCTGTACAGCGTCCTATCAGGGATTTGGAGAAGCCATAAGTGGACTAAATAATATTGCTATGTTCCGCTTGGATGCATGGAGCTTAGGTGGTGCACAGCACTGAGCCAAGGACAAACATGAGCTCTGTAAAATATTTTGTTATCAGTTTAGCTTTTAGATAAGCGTATGCAGACACAGAAATGTATTGTGTACACTTTTAGCTGGTCCACAAGATTTTCTCTATTGAGTGACAACAACAACAAACAACAACAAAGCCTGAAGGACTGGGGTATCACCAAAGAGCCTATGGACAGGGGTATCAACAAAGCCTATGGACAGGGGTGCGTGGAAGCTTGCTATCCATGTGCCAGAGCCATGAGTTGGTCGCGAGATCTTATGGGTTTCACCTCTAGCCTACCCCAACTTGTTTGGGTCTAAAGGCTTTGTTGTTGTTCTCTATTGAGTGACACACTTCAATTAATCCTACAGTGTTATAACTGCGATTTGTGTGATCTAGATCAACAGATTATCTGCTAAATTTGTGCTTTCTCTAAATATTCTGTTTTTTATGTTTTTTTAATGTCTTAAGAAAATTGTTACCGTAGTACTGTCTGGTCTGCTATCTTGTTTTTGGATGCTTATTTGTGCTGACATTACACGTGGTGAGATATATGTGATGACTCCACCGTTGTTAGTTTAGTTACATTCTTGCATATCTCCACTAGTTTTAAGTTTGACAAATGCCAACTAATAATGATTGTTTGTTCATCATTTCAGGAGTAATAGAGGTGGCGTTGAATATTCTGTTATCTAAACTTTGTACCAAATAAATAGGTCCAACAAAACCTTTGATGCCCTTTTCTACTCCATTTTACAATGTCCTTATATTCTATTTGCTGTGGTAACTTCCACCTACTAAGGAACTCAATAGGACACATTTGTAGTATCAGATTTCTCAAGTATCACAGCAGAATAAGCTCTGAAAATGTACTTCAGAACAGAAGACATAAAACTAGACCTTTTAGTGCAACAGTACTAGTGAGAAATGCAAGAAAAGGAAGTAAGCAATCCTTCAGCAATGACCGCCATCTACATGGTGGATCAGTTGAATCATCGATTGAAGTGTTCAAGCAGTCTGATCTGCAGCACCTGAAATCACTCCAGTGCTACGATATTCAGGAAAAGGTTTCTGGAGGCAAGACCGACTGCCCTGCAACTATCCTTGTCTTTGATATTGAAACTACTGGCTTCTCACGCCGTGGTGATAGAATTATTGAGTTTGCTGTACGTGATCTTATGGGTGGAAAGAATAGCACTTTTCAGACACTTATAAATCCTGAGAGAGAGGTAAAAAATGCAGCTGTTCATGGTATCAGCACCAAGATGGTTTGCAGTTCTGATATCCCAAGGTATTGTTTTTCACAATCCTTCAGCAACAACAGATATTTTTCCTTTTTTATTACCTTCTTATTCATGGAACCCATCATGTTGTAAGAGTTTAATGGAGAAATAAAGATCCATGAGAAAATAATAGAAAACTAAATGCAGAGCACAAGTTATATTTCTCCTTCAGCTAAGAGTTTTTCTCTCCTTGCAATCATTATTCATTCATCTGCCATTTAAAAAAAATTGTGATACTTTTATGCAAAAAGAAGGTTCTCTGAGGTTTTCCACTCCTACATGTTGTGGTCAATTTGAGGAAAGCCACAAAAAACATGAGAGCATGAGATTGCTGCAGTACATTCTGAAAATATAGTTCTGCAAGGACAGAAATATGAACTGGGATCAAACAGCCGTTTGTTACTTGTGGTGTGCAACCCATGCCTCTTTTATAATGATCTTCCATTCCTGCAGCGTGCAAGGATTTTGAGATTTGGTTACTGTTCATTTATTTATCTTTTAGTGAGGACACCCTTTTTTTTTCTTTTGGTGCATTCCTACTTGAAATCTTTGTTTTTTGTAATTAGAGTTTTCATCTCTGGCTATGCAGATTTGGGGAGTTTATCCCCATTCTACTACAATACGTTTGGAGTCGTCAAGTTGCTGGTAAACCAGTTATGTGGGTTGCTCATAACGGGAAAACCTTTGATGTGCCCTTTCTCATCTTTGAGTTCCAACGTTGCAAACAAGAGATGCCTGCTGACTGGCTGTTTGTGGACACACTTCCTATTGCAAGACAGTTAGTTGATTCCGATGGTATGTTCTCTCGCCGAGTGTTCTGTTTACTTGCATAAACATAATATTCAAGATTGTTTTCAGTGCTAGAAAAAGGCGTAGTTTACTCTAGTGATAACAGCTAACTAGGAACTAACATAGTCTTCGTGTTACAGATGCCACTCCTGTATTGACATGATCTAGTATTCATGCTATTTTATGTATATTTATATTTCTGAGGCAGAAATTCCGCAAACCTGGGACGTTCATTGACTTCCATCCAGAGCTGTAACCGCCTCCTAGGAGGATTGTAACTATTTACCCCCCTTTTCAATACAAAGAAACGCAAGCTCTTTTGCGTTTTCTCGAAAAAAAAGAAACAGGGCTAGGTTAACAACATTAGGCTGCGCCAGTAACCTCCACAGTTTTTGTGTACTAGTCATCAACCTGTGAGCCGATACAGGCTAGTAATTTGAATGGCAAAGGTAATGTGTTCTAGTAACGTTTAGAAACATGAATTCGAAGTACACATGCAAATTAGGATTTTTTTTCATTTTTGTTAGATTGTTAATTAAAAATTAAAACATATAAAATAATTGCTTTTTGACAATGAGGTCACGGGTCTGAGTCTTGGAAAGAACCTCTTGCAGAAATGCAGGGCAAGACTTGCGTACAAAAGACCCAAAGTGGTCGGACCCTGTGCAAGTGGGAGCTACGTGCACCGGGCTGCCCTTTCTGTTTTTTTTTTATAAAATAATTGCTTAGTAGTTCATGGACAAATAAGGAGTTATATTCCTCCAACTGATTCACAATTAAACATTTTGCTTGTGCATGATTTTCCTACTAGTATAACAGAAAGTGCAAGCAAAGTCTACCCTATAATATACGATGCTCCAATCATTGAACTACAAAAGTTACATTTAACACAGAAAAAAAAGGCAATTAAGGTTATTGCATCGAAGCTGCCATCCGCAGAAGCAAAGTTCATCATCAACTTAATCCCTGAGATGTTGAGTAATAAAAATGTTCATGTCAAATAGGAATACTGAATTCAAAACATATCATATCGGATATAATCATACAATAATTTTAAGTATATTCTCTTTTAATAGAGTTATCAAACAGGGATTTTTTATAATTCCCCTCATTATTCATGTACTCATGCGTACATGTGCGTATGTGACTAAGACTAAGAAAATATGGTAAAATGGTAATTGGTTTCTTAACTTCTGAAAAATCTTCCTGGCATCTTGGGCAAATGAACAAAACAACAAAAACAACAAAGCCTTTAGTCCCAAACCAGTTGGCGTAGGCTAGAGGTGAAACCCATAAGACCTCGCAACCAATTCATGGTTCTGGCACATGGATAGCAAGCTTGCACACACCCCTGTCCATTGCTAGTTCTTTGGTGATACTTCGGTCCTTCATATCTCTCTTCACGGACTCCTCCCATGTCAAGTTAGGTCTACCCCGACCCCTCTTGACATTCTTAGCACGCTTTAGCCGTCCGCCATACACTGGAGCTACTGGAGGCATGCGCTGAATATGCCCAAACCATCTCAGACGATGTTGGATAAGCTTGTCTTCAAACGGTGCTTTCCCAACTCTATCTCGTATATCATCATTCTGGACCCGGTCCTTGTGTGGCCACACATCCATCTCAACATGCGCATCTCCGCCACACCTAATTGTTGAACATGTCGCCTTTTAGTCGGCTAACACTCAGCGCCATACAATATTGCGGGTTGAATCGCCGTCCTATAGAGCCCGCCTTTTAGCTTTTGTGGCTCTCTCTTGTCACATAGAACGCCAGAAGCTTGGCGGCACTTCATGTAGCACCCAAGATGCGATTCTATCCCAATCACGTGATGAACTCATGATTGGGGCACAATCGCATTTCGAGCGCATAGCAAGGTGGATATCATTACAACATACCATGTAATGAATAGATGAGAATACAAGATAAAGGCTTACACTCGCCACAAGCTACAACATGAATACTACGGTACATCGATACATAGCAATCATCATACAGAAGAGCAGGATCCGACTACGGATGAAATCAAACGAAAAAGAAGAACGACATCCACCCTGCTAATCCCAGGTTCCGGTACATGGTATGTTGTAATGATATCCACCTTGCTATGCGCTCGAAATGCGGTTGTGCCCTAATCATGAGTTCATCACGTGATTGGGATAGAATCGCATCTTGGGCGCTACACTTCATCCATATGGCTTTGATTCGATGGTTCACATCTTCATCGATATCCCCATCCTTCTGCAGCATTGACTCCAAATATCGAAAGGTGTCCTTTTGAGGTACCACCCGCCCATCAAAGCTAACCTCTTCCTCCTCGTGCCTAGTAGTACTGAAATTGCACCTCATGGTACTCAGTTTTAGTTCTACTAAGTCTAAAACTTTTCGATTCCAAGGTTTGTCTCCATAGCTCTAACTCCCCATCCGACTATCATCGACTAGCACCACATCATCCGCAAAGAGCATACACCATCTCCTTGTATATCCCTTGTGACCTCATCCATCACCAAAGCAAAAAGGTAAGGGCTCAAAGCTGACACCTGGTGCAGTCCTATTTTAATTGGAAAATCATCAGTGCCGCCATCACTTTTTCGAACACTTGTCACAACATTATCGTTCCAAGGCCCACACATGACATTC
Source organism: Triticum urartu (assembly GCF_003073215.2). Taxonomy (NCBI): domain Eukaryota; kingdom Viridiplantae; phylum Streptophyta; class Magnoliopsida; order Poales; family Poaceae; genus Triticum; species Triticum urartu. Next base: position 12,410 of record NW_024115893.1, on the reverse strand, counting down.
CACGGTATCTTATCATAGGCCTCTCCAAGTCAATGGACATCATATGCAGGTCCTTATTTTGCTCCCTGTATCTCTTCATATGCAGGTACCAAGAAAGTGGCTTCCATGGTTGACCTCCTAGGCATGAAACCAAAATGATTTTTGATCACGCTTGTCATTTTTCTAAACCGGTGCTCAATGACTCCGTCCCATAGATTCATTGTATGACTCATCATCTGAATTCCACGGTAATTAGTACAACTCTGAACATCCCCCTTGTTCTTGAATATTGGTACTAAACTACTAATATACTCCATCTCCATTCTTCTGACATCTTGTTTGCCCGAAAAATGAGGTTGAAAAGCTTAGTTAGCCATACTACCGCTATGTCTCCGAGGCCTCTCCACACCTCAATGGGGATACAATCAGGGCCCATCGCCTTGGCTCCTTTCATCCTTTTTAAAGTCTCCTCCAGTTTAATGGTAGAGCTCACATTCTCTCCATTGAACAGCTTGTCGAAGTACTCCCGCCATCTATGCTTAATCTCCTCGTCCTTCACCAGGAGCTGGTTTGCTCCGTCCTTGATGCATTTGACTTGGTCGACATCCCTCGTCTTCCTCTCTCGGATCTTGGCCATCTTATAGATCTCCCTTTTGCCTTCCTTCGTGTCTAACCACTGGTAGAGGTCCTCATATGCCCGACCCCTTGTTTCACTCATAGCTCGTTTTGCGGCCTTCTATGCCATCTTGTACTTCTCTACGCTGTCTGCACTCCTACCCAGGTAAAGGGGTCCGAAACAATCTTTCTTCTCCTTAATAGCCTTCTGGACATCATCACTACAGCACCAGGTATCTTTGGCACACTTATCCCGCTGGACATGAATCCGAAAGCAGAAGTCAGCCACCACGAGCTTATGCTGAGGGACAACACTCTCTAGGTATCACCTTACAATCCAGGCGCGGCCGCCTGTCTTCTCTTCTCGAGAGGATGAAAGCAATCTGGCTAGAGTGTTGATCACTACTAAAAGTTAGTAGATGTGATTCTCTCTTTCTAAAGAGGGTGTTAGCTACGATCATGCAGTAGGCTAGAGCAAAGCTTAAGACATCTTCTCCTTGATTCTTGATGCCATAGCCAAAGCCCCCATGCACTCCTTCAAAACCTGTGTTAGATGTACCCACGTGGCTATTGAGGTATCCTCCTATGAAGAGCTTCTTGCCAACAGGTACGCTCCTAACCATGTCCTCCAGGCCTTCGCAGAACTCCCTCTTGGTGTTCTCATTGTGGTCCACTTTCGGGGCATACTCGTTGATAACATTGAGAATTAAGTCCCCAATAACCAGCTTGACCAGGATAACCCGGTCCTCACGTCTCCTTACGCTGATAACTCCATACTTGAGGCTATTGTTGATCAAGATGCCTTCTCCATTTCTGTTTGCAGTCGTCCCCGTGTACCACAGCTTGAAGCCGGTATTCTCCACCTCCTTTGCCTTCTGTCCCCTCCATTTGGTTTCTTGGACGTTAAGGATATCAACAACTCTCCTCACCACTGTATCTACTAGCTCCCGATGCATACCTGCCACCTGTCAGGGACCATAAGGTCCAGCTATCTAAGCGGATCCTCCTAGGCTCGGCTAGCTTCCTTACCTTTCGCACTCGCCGAGTCAAATGCGAAGACCCTTGCTCATTTTCCACTACACCCAAGCGTCGATCTAGCGGGCCACTAAGGATGCGACAACCCGATCCTTGCTCACTTGCCACCGTATCCAGATCAAGATACGGCGCGGCACCATGGGTGTGACGGCCCGGCCCTTCCCCATTTGACGCCACACCCGGGTTCTGATGTGGCACGTCGCTGAGAGGGTTACGCCCCAATGAAAATCTTTTGGGTTTCATCTCCATAAGAGTGGCAGAGTTTTGACGTTGGCTCGCCAAGCCTATTACAACCCTCCTTTACCTGTGCTTGGGACCAGCTATGTTGAGACAACATAGGCGGAGTTCAAATGAACAAAATAAACATTGGGAAAAATATTATTTAGTAACAAAAAGGATCAGGAAGGTTTGATTTCATGTACTTATACAAAGATGCAGACATCCCAGTTTAGTCGGCAGACAAAGCAAAGCAAAGTTTAGGAAGTTCTCAAAGTACATATCTAAACAGCAGCAAGAGAGTGTAAAAGAAAATCCTGTATTGACTTTTATGTATTTACATATATATACATATATCCAGATGTGTAGTAACTAACAACAGTCCGTGGCTATGACAATGTAAAAGACAGTAAGGCAAAAAGGCAATGCCAATCCACCAAAAAAAATCATAACATGAGCCTGTCCATGTAATATAACAATTAACTCTGGCACTATTACCAACCCTTACAAAAAAATCATTATTGCCAATCACCTTCTCTGGATATTCCTTGGATTGAAGCAGCAATGAAGTTATATTTCTAGATCACTCAGGACTAAAAAAAATCAAGCAAACCACATATAATGTAGATAGGAAAACATGTACTATAAATCTAAAGCTAATTGGCACCTGAAGAATTAATTGATCAACCAGAAGGTTGACATCACCGTATAAATATAAGATTGAAGTAGTAAGTGGTAACTTGCCGCCGGTTTGTTTAATTGTTGTGTTTTTCAAGGGATTGCATGCCCCATCATTGCACATAATAATTACATAAAAATAAATATTATCCTAGGTACATCAGGCCTACTTAGCAATATATGCTATAACTTACTGAGCATATCGATGATTTCAAACAGAGACGATAATAAATCTTAAACCTACACTTCTTGCATATGCATCGACACCCTAAATCACCGAGGCCACCAGCTAGCCCTAGGCATGGGAGTGGTCACCAAGTGCTTGCCATTATCTCGCCCTTTTCAGATGAAAGCAACACAGGTAATATACTAACATCATACACCCCGTAGGGAAAAGGCAAGTGTGACTGTACTACAGTAGATAATAGTCAGATTATTGTAGAGTCCCAGCAGAAGGGGTCTCGCTAATGCTCCAGCAGATAGCTATGCCAACTTTGCGTGGCAGCGAGGGCGCAAACTTTAGCGGATGCTGCCACAGGGAGGCGCTCAGTCTGCAATATGGGGAGGCAGAGGGGGCCTCCACGCAGACATAACCCCAACAAATTGAAGGCCTGTTGGAGGCTGGGGTGGCTGCCGGATTGAATTCATCGCTGGTGACTGGAGATGTTTTTCTTGTCTTCTCGAGGGAGGCTGGGATACAGAGGAAGAGATGGACTGTGTCTGTTGGAGAGGGACGATGGTGAGGGTGCCTCTGCTACTTCATCTGACGGCAAAACATGCATCATATGCAGATCAGACGGACAGAAATCTCTAGCTGCTAGGATTGATGTGGAGCCTCCAATTAGTAAATAAGTATAAGATTGATCCTTGTTTCTTGTTTTTGCATATAACTGAAAAAAAGAAGTTTATTTAACTGAAGCAAATCATGCGACTCAAAAGCTTAACCTCATTTCTCTTCCACCTCAGGGGAAAAAATCAGCTCCGCGTCGATGAAGACACTGGTAGAGCGTTACAAGATCCCAGTCGATGGCAAAGCGCACCGTGCAATGCATGATGTGACTGCCCTGTGTTATGTACTCCAGAAGTTGACGTTCGAGTTGAAACTAACCGTTCCGCAGCTCCTCGAGAAGTCGTTCCGGGTCTCTGATATCACGACGACACCCCCTAAAAAATGACTGCTAACACCCTCACCTGAAGAATATCTAGAAACTCTGGATTATTTCATTGGCATTGTATTACACAGCCTGTTATTTGCAGACCCTAGCTCTGATTTCTTGCTGTTTCAACAACAGAACAACAATACCTTCCTTATTGTTACATTGATATTTTGGTCAGTAGTTCAGTGCTCAATATTACTGATACTTGCTGGCCCTGTACACCATCTGAACCATTATATGCGCGATGCTAAATTCAGAGCTGCGGCATAGATTCTGTGTGGTGTCCAACGGTGACCGAATGCAGTGCTCTTTACTGTTCCTTCAGGAACGCTCTAAACGAAATGAAGCTACTGTACGTTTTAGCAGTAACTGGGAGAAAAGTCGGTTCTACCCTTGTTGAGTTGAGCATGCGCTGCACAAGGAAGGGAAATCTGGTCATTTTCACTTGATTCATTTCTACGGCCTTATACTTGTTCAGCTTAGTGCAGGAGCTGGTCGCGTCAGATAAACAAGAGAAAAGTCGTTCCTGCCCTTGGTCTTAGTGAGATGAACGGTGGCTCTATATAAGGCAGGGCAATCAAGTCACTTGGACCTGTCTCTCAAACCGCAACTGCTTCCCTCCAATTTCCTTCCGAACCCGACAGGCGACACGAAGGTAACCGCCCCCAAGCTCCTCATCGTCTCGCTCTCTGCTACCCTGTTCGCAGCTCGGGCTCTCCAGTGGAGGCCATGGAGGGGGAGCTCGGGTACCTGTCGCCTGCGGCGTCGTCCTGCGTCTCCTCCGAGGGCTTCGGCTCGTCGCCACGGGAGAAGCTGCTCGACTCCACTCCCTCGTCGCACGTATCCGACGGCCGCAGCAAGGGAGGCCTGCTCCGTTCGCCCACATGGGGGCCATCAACGACGGGGACGCAGCTCCACTCGCCCTCATCGTGCGTCTCCGAGGGCCGCCACGTCTCTCCGCTCCGCATGTCGGCGGAGCAAGCGAGCGAGGTGCGGGAGGCGGAGAGGCTCCTCCGCGCGATCGCCGACCGCTACGACGACTGCTTCCTGCGCCTGCGCGACGCCACGGCCGAGGTCGCTGACCTCCGCCTCGAGCGCCTCCGCCTCAGAGCGGAGAACACGCACCTGTCTCTCCTCCTCGAGGAGCTCGAGGCCGATCAGGGGAAGCGGGCGATCGCGCCGGCTCCGACACCACCGCCGAAGCCGACGGAGGAGGTAGCAGCACGCGGGGGCGCGCCGAAGAGCATCTCCATCCGTTCCAAGTGCTACCTCTCGCAGGCGAAGCAGCCGCGGGGCGAGGCAGAGGCGCAGCGCCTCCGTGTTCGTCCGCCTCCTGCGATCGAGGTAAGCCCGCAAATCCTACTGCTTACGAATTCACTGCTTTATTCCGCAGTGAATCGCTTTGTTTATCTGCTCGGAACTCGAAAATCTGCGCTGAATTCCTCGAACACAGTTCAATAGTTCCAGTTCCTGCAAAATTCATAGTAATCGTGGAGCAAATTTGTTTGTGATGCAATTAGATGGTGAAATATACTAAACCTGCGATATTAGACGAGCTCTGGTAATACGATGCTCTATTTATAATTTGACGATAGCATCAAGCAGCAGATTATGTTGAATTAGCTAATTTTGTACTCGGATTCGTCATACTCTGCTTTCGGGTTCCGCTACAGAGGCAGAGTCGCTTGATGCAGTGAGTCGAAGTCGCTTAATTGAGGAGAAATTAGGCTTGTGACGCAATTATATGGTTAGCAGGAAAGTTTAAACCTGAAAAATCAGACGAAACTCTGGCAATATGACGTTCTATAAACGATTTGGCAATTGCATTAAGCATCAGGTTGTGTTTATAATTAGCAAATTTTGTAACACTTGACAGTTGTAGCTTTTAACCTACATAGTGTTGGCAGTTCCTTGATGAAGTAAGCCAAACTTACGCCGCAGCTTGATTAGGAATTTCCTAAGTTAAGTTGGAATCACACAAATTCTTATCACGTCATGGCTTTGCTTGGGATTCAATTGCAGGAAGAAACTGTACTGAACTTGCTTAATTTTTCTTCAGGAATAGTATTTTTTTTTGCGGGGGACTTCAGGAATAGTATTGAATCGGCTACTTGTTGTTTGCAATTTGATGTTACAGAGTGGTCATTAATCGAAGAGACAGGGTATTGATTTGGCTAACTCACAAAACCAAAAACTCAATTCGAGAAATATCATTGGGAATTCATATCCGTATGATTGATTTTGTAATGGGGAATGGTGATTGCAGCAGGCAGGGGAGGACGAGGCGAATGGGGATGGAGAAGTGGTGGAGCTGGAGGCGTACAGGCAGGGCACCCAGAAGACGGAGCTGTGCAACAAGTGGGAGGGCGGCGCCTGCTCCTACGGCGGCCGGTGCCGGTTCGCGCACGGCCTGCAGGAGATGCGCCCCGTCATCCGCCACCCGCGCTACAAGACCCTCCCCTGCCAGATGTTCTCTGCCGCCTCTGGCTGCCCCTACGGCCACCGCTGCCACTTCCGTCACTCGCCAGCGCCCACCGCCCAGTCCTACTAGTCCGCCGCCGCGGCCACCAACACCAACTGCTCGTCGTCTCCTACTGCCGTGTAATGGCATCCTCTCCTCCGACCTGCCTTCCTCCCCTCATTGCCTGCGCGCATGTCTGATGTCTTCACCAGGGACTGCTTGCGTGTCATAGAATCAGTAGTAGCATTACGCATTGAGCTCATTTAATCAGTAGCTTAAAGTTTTAAAACAGTTACTAAAATCAGTTAATCAGTAGCTTTTTTATAGAAGAGTTAAAATCAGTAGCTTATAGTAAAATAAAGCGATCTGCTGGTTCAGGGCAGGAAAACAGTAGTGGCAGTGTCTTGCTGGTTCAGGGCAGGAAAACAGTAGTGGCAGTGTCTAGCCACTGATGGGCCAAATGGGCCGTCCATGACTTGTGTGAGCGTTGGGGGAAAAAGCTACTGCAAGTGTATCGTCGGTTCGTCGTTATCTTGTTGATCAGAACTAACCCACATAAGCTTTGTATATATGGTGGATGGATATTGAACTAGGCCCAGCATGCCCAACATTTATATGCCGAAGTGTTTTATGTTTCGAGAAAGCTGTTTTCCGACCGATTCTTTAAAAAAAGCTATTTTCCGACCGTTCTGATCTTTATAGATCCGAACGGTCCGGATGTCATCGATTTTCGATCGTGCGGTCTCGCACGAGCCTCCCATAATTCTGATTTCAATTGCGGATTTATTAATTGACCCGATTTAGTCTCATGACTCTTAATTAGCACGACTTAATTACACCATATCTTAATTGGCATGATTAATGGGGTCTTAATTACGTGTACTGCCATTTAAAGCTAGTTTTTTCGTTTTAAGTAAAAGAGTTAATTACACCTATGATACACGAACTTGTACGGTGTGTACAAATTCATACAACAACTTGCAAGATGACACAAATTGATCATATAACTTGAGTTTCGGGGACATTTCAGTACAATTCGGTCACTTACCGTTAGTGCTCCGTTACATTCGTCTACATTGCACGCCAGCATGGCGCCAGGCCCACACTCTCCTTTATCATAACGCGGGTCCATCCTGTCAGCCACTGGGAGAAATTAGTTTTAACTAAACAATGTTCTGACCAGGTTTCGAGCCAATGATCCAAAGTTATCTATGAGGGTGCTTGGATCCAAGGGACTATTTTTAGTCTGACTAAAAATAGTCTCTTTTAGAGGCTAAAGTTCCAAGCACCCCTGACTAAAGAGAGGCTAGGACTAGTCTTGAGGCTAAAAACTTTTAGTCATAGGAAACCTACTAAAATATGTATTAGCCCTCTCTCTCCTCATTTAATTCCTCTACTTTAACACATGCGAGTTCTGGATTGGATGGTTTGGAGGATAATAAATGCTCAATAATTTGATTTTAGTCTCTTTAGTATTTAGATCCAAGCATGGGTGAGGCTAGCAAGTTTTAGTCCCACTACTTTTAGTCATGGGACTAAAACGTATCCAAGCACCCTCTATATCCTTTTAGGCTGTGTACGCTGCTTTCTTTTTCATTATGTATTTTTTTCACTGGTAATGTCCGCTGTTTTTCTCTTTTTTTTTGCCGGTAGTGTACACTGCTTTCTCAATGCATATATATTTTGGATTTTTTAGATACATACGTATGGCATTTGAGAAACGGGCTCCACATAAGTTTTCACATTTTTTTTGATTTTTTTTTAAATTTCTAAATATGCTTTCTGATTTTTTTAAAGGCTCCAACAAGCCCGTCAACCACAATTTTTTTGTTTGTGATATAGGCAGACTGGTAGAGTTAACGGGCCATTTGACGGTGAGTAACAGAAATGTACGAAAATGTTTCCAAAACTCAAGTTAGTGGATTAATTTGTGTCATTTTTCAAGTTGTTGTATGAATCTGTACATACCGTGCAAGTTTGTGTACTATAGGTATAATTAACTCTAAGGTAAAAAAAAACTGTGCATGAGACAGGAATCAATCTCTTCCCCTCATCGTACGGGACATGCAAGATTATGGGTGGAGGCTACGCCGAATGATGTAACTGTTCTTATGGCCAGCTATGTTGTTGCGCCAATTGAGTAATGGAATCCAGTGGTTCCAAGTCAAAAAAAAGAGCTAGCAATTGGATGTGTATGATTCCAACTAATATTTTACTTGCATAGACATCAACTCTAGTTTGTTTTAATTTGGTCCTTTTGAATTGTAATTTTTTTTAAATCCCAGACCTTCATCCTTTAGCATGGTAACACACGCACATCAGAGTTGATAATTCACGTACAAACTTTATGATAACTTTTTGAGCCGGGGAAAAATTATTAAAAAATACCCCAGTAACTTATGTGTAAATAGCATGATAATATACGCACACGAGAGCTGATAACTCATGTATGAACACCGCGATAATTTTTTGACTCAAGCGGAAAAGAGTTGTTGAAAATATACATGGTAACTTCTGTGCAAATAGCACGGTAACACACACACACACACAACAAAGCTGATAACTCACTACAAACACCACGGTAATTTTTGACCTCCAAGATAAAAGTTTGTTGAAAAACATAACCCGGCAACTTCTGTGTAAACAATATGGTAATATACGCACAACATACTTCTTAACTTACTCAGTGTAGACGTGGTGATTTTTAACCTAGGTAAAAAGTTGTTGAAAAATACCACCCTCCCAGCAACTCATGTGTAAATAACATGGTAATATACACCAACAGAGTTGATAACTTACTTTACCCAGGCGTGGTAACTTTTTTTACCCAGGATATTTTTCTTGAAAAACACCCCTAACCTTGGTTACTAATGTGTAAATAGCAACCATTTATTCTACTCACCAACAAGACATAATTTTGATAAACAAAATGATGCGTAGTGATGGTTGTCGAATGAACTGACGGGTATGTCTGCGTCTCCATAGTATGGTGGTGGAGGGGGAAAAGTCTCCCGATAACAAATAGCATGGTAATATATGCCTAGCTGAGTTGATAATGTTGGGGAACGTAGCATGTAATTTCAAAAAAATTCCTACGATCATGCAAGATCTATCTAGGAATGCATAGCAACGAGAGGGGAGAGTGTGTTCACGTACCCTAGTAGACCAAAAGCGGAAGCGTTAATGTCTTCGCGATCCAACCGATCAAGTATCGAACGTACGACACCTCCGAGTTCAGCACACGTTCAGCTCGATGACGTTCCTCGAACTCTTGATCCAGCAAAGTGTCGAGGAAGAGTTTTATCAGCACGCCGGCGTGGTGACGGTGATGGTGATGTGCAAGGCCGTCTTCAAAAATTCAGGGCCCCGAGGCAAAAATCAAAATTGGCCCCTAGATATTCGAATAACAAAAGAGTTAATGTAAATAATCTACTATATTGTTATCTCTTCCTATTGTCTATCTATAAACCAAAGAAATGTAATGATTCACTGTTCAAACATGAATTTGACTAATTAGTGTGAACAAAATAAAAATCAATTACCATCACCTAGGTTAAACTAAGGCACTGCACAACACATACATGACGATTTTATAATGCTTCCCACAAAGAAAAATCATGCCTCAAAAATTGATGTATACTGTAGTATAAATGTGTTGTCAAGTAATACTACCATAATTTCGTCCTGCTAACCTAGGCCCGTTTACCCGTTTGGCTGTCCTCATTTAATTAATGAAGTAGAAGCAAACTAATTGCCAATACCTGGTAATCAAGGATTAGAGCGGCGGAGGCAGGGAAGCCAACACAACAATCAGCATCCTGGGCGATCGGCTGATCGCCAATCCACGGAAGAAGATAGCCAGCGGCGGCAGCGTGGGCGATTGGGAAATTGCATGGAAGGAGAACCGGCCAGAGTATTGGGGCCTCTGACGATAGATGGAACATGACAGAAAAGAGATGGAAAGGAGGCTTCGTGTGGGCTGGCTTTGCTAGATGGGCTGCTCTTTTCGCTTTAGTTTTTGCTGGGTCAGCCGATGGATATTAACTCAGGCTGATTAACCTATACGTATGTACACGTACTACTACTACATTAACGGTCATTTGGGGGCCTCAAATTTTGGGGGGCCCTGTGCGGTCGCTCATCTTGGCCTCCTCCATCGACGGGGCTGGTGATGTGATCCGCGCAGGGCTTTGCCTAAGCACTACGTGAATATGACCGGAGAAGTAAACCGTGGAGGGAGACACGGCTTGAAACAATTGGTGTGTCTTCAAGGGATGTCCTGCCCACGTATATAAAGGAGGAAGAGGGAGGAGGCCGTCCAGGGGGCGCGTGTAACATCCCAATTTTCATTTTGGATGTTATCATTTAGATCATTCATATGCATCCATGATTTATACATTTTTGCCAATTTTTTTATTTGAAAATTTTGATCCTAGAAACCTTAAGCAACTCAAGGACCAATTGAGAGAGTTAGAGGTCTTCTCAAAAATTCATTTTTGAATTTTTAAAATTGGCAAATTGGATCAAAATGATTTATTCAAAATATTTTTCCAATTATTTCAAATAAATAAAATAAAGAGAGAAGATAAAAGGACTTCTTCAAAAACAGCAAAGAAATATTGGGAATTGAATTTTGAATAAAAAATAAATTTATTTGATTTTATTTGCAATATTATTTATTTTATTTCAAAGTTTATTTGCACAAAAATGTTTGTTTTTATCTGCGGCATTTAGGTCTAGGAAAATGTTAACGAGGTCATTAATAAGGCCATATAGCTATGTGAATTTTCTAGAATTTTAAAAGAAATATTTATTTATGTTTTACATGTTTTTCTTATTTCTGGAAAATGATTTAAAAAAGAACTTTCGGACCAACCGAACTAGGCCGCGCTCAGCCCAGCCGTCCCAAGTCGTCGCGCGCCTCATCTCCGAGCTTGGGACAGGTCGTCCCCGTCCGCCGTTCGCCTCGCCGCCGTCGCCGGTAACCGCCGCCGATCCGCCCGTTTTTTTCTCCAATTTTTCTCTAAAACCCGGCCGGTTAGTTATTTTAGTTGTTTAGCGAAGATTCATTCGTTTAGGTTCTGTAGCGAACAGATTCATTAGATTAGTTTCGGTAGCGAACGTTCACTCGGTAGATTTTTCTTTTTCTTTTAGTTTTCTGCCAGGGACCTATTCGTTAGGTTTATTTTACAAATAAGTCCCTGTTTTTCAAACGGTCATAACTTTTTACTCGTTTGTCCAAACTCAATGAAATGAACGTCAATTTCTTCGTTATGATCCCCTCTATCCAGTAAACCAACTCAAACATATTTTTGAAAGATTAAAATTTGAATTCAAACAGATTTGATTTTGAACTTCTTTTGATCATAACTTGAGTTTCGTAACTTCGATTTAGTTGATTCTTTTTGCAAATTGAAGCTCTTGACCTAAACTTTCTGTTAAGACCTAATCCACATAATTTAGGTACTGTTGAAAATTGTTTTATGTTCGTCGTTATGATCCCCTCTATCCAGTAAACCAACTCAAACATATTTTTGAAATATTAAAATTTGATTTCAAACAGATTTGATTTTGAACTTCTTTTGATAATAACTTGAGTTTTGTAACTTCGATTTAGTTGATTCTTTTTGCAAATTAAAGATCTTGACCTAAAATTTCTGTTAAGACCTAATCCACATAATTTAGGTACTGTTGAAAATTGTTTTCTGTTCGCAAGAGTTATTCACTTGTTTTCGAAGTTTTCCGAGATCTTTTCTTTGCATCTTCGTGCTTGAGTGCTTATGTATGCTATTGTTTGTCTACGATAGATTTTCCGGAGTGCGAAGCTTGGTACTACAAATCTCTAGGGTTTACTGATCGTCAGCAAGGCAAGTTACACTTTGATCATACTTTTTCATACCTAGTTTTATTACGCATTAGTTACACCCTCAAAGATTGCATGAGTAGAATTGGGAACATGTGGTTATTGCTATGTAGTTCATGAGGTAGGAACCTATTACCTTTGATCACCCCGGGAATATATGTTATGCTCATATTGCTTAGCCATGCTCGTAGACGGGGATTGGTATGTGAGAATCATGCAAGTTGTGAGAGTTGATAACTAAGGATAACTTAAGGTGGCAATTTTAATACACATCTGGATGGAGTGGTTGTGGGCACCTGGAGAATCCAGTGTTGTCCTAGGAGATCCCGGAGTACCCGTGTGATCATCCTATGAAATGCCACCCAGGCTCAAAGGGATCATATAATTATTCATGCCTAGAAACTTC
>NW_024115892.1:0-8611 GCF_003073215.2 Triticum urartu | reverse complement strand
TTGGTCTGGCCGACGCCCCCGCCTCACCTGTATATGTATCTCCCTACATTGCCCTCTAGGGCGTAGAGTTAGGGTTTATGTTTTGTTTGATTGAGTTTTAGTCTTTTCTACTCTTAGTCCTACACATGAGAGCCGACCGGACCCCCTATACTACACATCACCAAAACCTCATGTTGTCAATCAAGTACTTCATGTTTTATCCGCGATTCAGATTGCATATCTTAAACTCTTACTTGTTCTTCTTTTACATGGAGAGGTTGACCTTTGTGATATAGTTGACCGTGTTTCCAACAGTGGGAACAACCATACCAGAGTTGGTGTAGCGATTTTTCAGCACACTATCGAGTGTTCAGTGCAGCCGGGTCATCAAAGTATCCTCCAACATGATTCAATTTCATCTCATCGAAACACTAGGACATCTTTTTACCTATTCCGTTGTATGAGCTAGGCAAGGTTTCTTCATGAGACTTTCTAGTTTTCCATGGTCTAGGTTGTATATATTGTCATATCTTGAGCCCAAGAAAAAGCCAACAAAATATGAGATGTCCGAATTTTTATTTTTAGTGCATTGCATCCTTGAGTTTATGTCTGCATAATGATATTGAGTTGATAGTCTTAATCTTAGGGTCTATTTCCGTACAGTTTTGAGTTATATTCACGTTAGTCAGGCCAGCGCCACACCAGCATCGCGTCCGTTGCTGAGCACCACCCTCCTGGAAACTCCATCCTCCCCCACCGACCTCTACATTGTCATATGTGAGGTCGCTTCAAGAGATAGGCGACTGGAGCCAAACCCATGGAACTTTTTCAGATAAAGGGTGGATTTTATTGGCTCAAATGAAGCATTGAGAGGATACAATATGACCACACACCCGGCCTTTGCATAATTAGGATACACACAACCAACCTTACACACACTCACGCAAAAACACACCAACAACTAGCAAGGTCACAAGACCAAAAGCTATGTGTAGGCGTGGAAAAAAGAAAAAGAAAAAAGCCCCAAAGCGATCAGATCTACCATTGACAAACTACAACTAAGACCATATCCGCACACCAAACATTGACATCACATGGAGGATGAGGATCTTCAACAGCAACGCCTTCAGGAATGCGGTCTTCCCGTGACATTTTTACTTTTAATGGCCAACTTATATTCTTTGTTAATTTATTTGATTTTTATGATTAGATCTAAGTTAGGCTTTATATAGACAAAGTTTGGCTGTTACTATTCTAGTTGTTAACCATTGTTCTTTCTTAAATCCTTATTCTAAAGTGCCAAGTGTCGTATGATTCATGACCATACAACACCTGCCCCTCCTCACTGGGGAATGTTAAAGCACGTCGGAATTCAAAATCTGAGCTCTATTAGGGTACTCTATTTGACGGTTTTATGACGTGTGCATAGTGTACATAACCCTTCTACAATTCGTTCTAAGCCATTATATGCACCAATTTTGACTTGTGACTTTTTGGCAACCTGGCCTGCCTGGCTCCTACCCCTTACGTTCCCTCACGTTCGGCCAAGGGTGTAACGGGAGCACCTCTGTGATCGTTACTTCTAGGCTTAACCTGGTCAAGTATCTTAGGTGGGAGAAGCCAAAAGCTAGTAGTCACAACGCACATAATAGGTCGGCACAAAAGAAGTGAAAAATAAAAATACCCTTGAGGTTACATGCGATTCGAAGCATGAAAATATTCTCCTCGGAATAGACGAGGTTAGGGTCAAGTTCATGATCGTAAAGATAGTAACATGGTTGTAGGAACCGTTGGAGGGTCTCCTGCACCAAAACTATTCGCATCGTGGTTGAATTATGTTTAGATTAGACCTACATGTTGGGTTCCTTACACCAACAAAAGAATCCCCCATAAACCAGGCCGATACTACGTGCACTCCTCGCTGAGGGGGTAGAAGCCGGCGGCTGGTTAACATAAATATCAGCATACACAAGTTGAGAAAATCCAAATTTGTGTTCGGAACATAAATTACATTGGAGGATTCTCCACACCATCAAGAAGTTTTTTCAAACGACGGTCCTGCTCTATTTCTTGAGCAAATGGCATGACCTTCTTGACATAGGGTCTTGTTTTATCTCCTCACCGTCATCGCCTTTTGGCCCCACGTAGGAAATATCCTTGAGCTCCAATGTTGGGTAATGCGTCAAGAGCATGGCCCATGTTTGTCGAGTACCTTCTTGACAGGCCAAGATCTTCGAAGTCCTGATGCGCTGACGAGCTTCTTAAAGACGTCCAACGAGTTCAGCTTGGTCATCGGGTAGCTTTTCCTGTGGCCATAGAGCTTGGGAAATGATCCCCGTGGACGACCCGGCAAGCTGGTGCAGAGCACCAAGCCGCGTTAAGCCATCCTTTAAGGATAATGCATTGCACGTAACCACATTAGTTGGTACACTCAGAATGCGCTATGTATAATACATAACAGGAAGTGATAAACACTTACCAGCCAACAACTTGATAGCCTTCTTAGTCTCATGATCGGATGCAACCAGTTGAGACTTGAGTTGTTCTATCTCGAGCGCTTGTTGCTTCTTCTCCTCGGCTAACTTCGCATATGCTTCTTGTAGCTCACTGCCCTCGGCATGGCCTTTTTTCGCAAGCTCGACCTCTTTTCTCGATTTTTCCAGCTCAGCCTTGACCAGCGCCAACTCATCCGATAACTGGTGGGTTCTCTTTACCAATTCATGTAGAAGTAATAATCAGTATATGACTCTTCGGAAAAAATGACCTACGGGATTAAACCAGCTTACAAGACCGAAGACTGAAGATGAAGAGCAGCTCGGGAAGACTAAGGAGAGTCCTCGGCTTGAAGACCGGTTAAAGCGCTACTGACGGAGTCCTGGATTAGGTGGTGCTCGGCATGTCGGTTGCCCATCCTTTGGGTTGGCCGAGGACCCCCTAAGCCTATCACTGGTGGGCCTCGTTCGTCTGGACCAGAAGCATCAAGAAGGAATGACACGAAGACTTGGCGCATACTCCAAGGCGTAGAGATAGTCCTTGACACGTTTGCCCCTTAGATACGGCTAACCATGTGTAAACCCTAGGTACCCCCAGTATCCATATAAGTCATGGTGCTAGGGCCGCATATCCGATCTCGCTGTAGATCACCTGTACCATGTGCCCCATCCACAATCAATACAACAAAGCATGACGTAGGGTTTTATCTCAGAAGGCCTGAACCTGGGTAAACCGCGTGTCCCTTGTGTCTTTGTTACAATCTAGCCAAGACTACCAGATCGGGATTCCAACCTGAGATTTTCCGGATTTGACTATGAGAAATACTAAACGGGCATCCTGGACTGCGGAATTCATCGCCAATGTGGACAGTGTATTGCTCCCACTGTGGTCTACTTCTACTGCAACTATGACTATGTTGGACAAGTTTGTTGTCGAATTTGGCCTTCGCAGAAAGCCGACGTATCACATCGATAGATGGGTTAACTTTTCCACCGCGTCAAGGGCCAAGTACATTTTGCTTTTGACTTCACGTTTGATGTTAATTGCGCTAGCGCTACATGTGACCAGTACAAGTAAGCTTTCCCTTTGTGCAAGCTCAGTGGCCCAAAGGGCTCTTGTGTCACATCTCATCTCTTTGTGCAACCTTATGAAACTCACAGTAAAAAAGGTCCTGTTCTGAGGTGATCTCCAGTGCCTGTTCTTAAGTTGTGCTCTTCTCGAGTGTCTAAACATAGAGTGGTGCCCCTCCTTGTCAAGTTTACACATAGGGCAGGAGCTGTGCAGGTTGCAGTACCTGCTTGTGCACCATTGTGAACTGGAAATGATAGAGTTGCATGCTCCTAATCTTACCAAATTTGAGTTCGAGGAAGATCTCATGCAAATTCTGCTCAGTGATTGTTTGAGGTTGTCAGAGGCGACCTTTGTGTCAAACATGAGGACTCAAGAGTTCCATGATTATGATTTCGACGATTTGACATTCACCTTCACCGAGCTTGCTCTTCCACATGTGCAAAAAAGTATTTCTACTTTTGAATTTTGACAAGGTTTTCTCTAGAAAGAAGTGCTTCGTTTTACTTTATTTAAACTTTGCTATCACAATATTGGATCTCAGTTTAATTATTAATTTTGTGTTTGCACTGTTTCTCTTCCAGGTGCTAAGGTTCAGTGAAAACCAGCCTAGCTTCATCAATTTGAGGCATCTAAACATGAACCTTGAGCTCATGTGGGATCCATATGATTAGCACCTGTCTTAGAAGAACTGGAAATGCATGTAAGTAATTTAACGGTTGATTATGAACTTTTTTAACACATCAATTAGGATAGTTGTGTGTTGCGTCTGTTTGACCCCCTCCCCCCCTGAAGAATATGTATAGTGGAATTAACGGATATATGTGTGCAGTTGGGTCGTGATAGATTTTGCCCTCCTACTATGAGGATGGTGACGGCTGTGCAAGGGCCCCTTCATCGTCACCTCAAGAGTGTCCACGTGTCTGGATTTTGTGATGTGTTGGGGCTGGCCAAGCTGGCGCTCTACATCCTTGGGAATGCTACCATACATCAAGTATGGAGGTACTCCCTCCGTTCCGAATTACTTGTCGCGGGTATGGATGTATCTAGTTGTATTTTAGTTTTAGATATATCCATTTCTATGACGAGTAATTTGGAACGAAGAAGTAGATCTAGTGGCGTATGCCCGCAGTCTTCACACCGATGATATCTAGTCAGTCAGCATGGCTGGTAGTATCGAGGGGGGTCATGACCACGTCGATCAGAATAGGATGTTTGCAGAACAAATCCTTGGCAGTGAGGAGTTCCATCATATCGTCCCCATCTTGTGAAGTACTACAATGCTGGGGCTGGAGATGCTATTTATATATGCCGACGATTGATGGATATGGGCGTGGTGGAAAAAGGATCGATCGGGAGCTTTACGAAGATTTATAATAATACTCTGAAGCAAAGCATTCATGTACAAGCAGAATGATTTGATACAGTAGTGTGTGCACCAAAATTCAGTGTTGTCTGCATTTTGGTTGTAATCTGGGTTAACTATGATTTCTACTTTTTTGGCTTTGCTATTATGAACATAAGCAGTTGGTAGCAATTTCAAGTGATATATATGTGGAACACTGTCATTAATGAAATCATGGAATCATTGATCTCATTCCATGCATGGTCCGTGTATGATGCTGTCAAGATTCAGTGTTTTCCTTGCTGCAACTAATCTTGCAGCAAGATTCTGGTTAAAAGTTCCTTTGCAATACTACGTCCTTCCAACTAATGCAGACAAAATAATAGCAGAGAAGCCACTCCTGACCACACTAGAGATTCTAGTTAAGTTCTAAATAATCACCCACTAATTCCACCCTTCTAATTAATTGCACAGGAGATTCACCCCTGTAACCACTCCAATGCTTCAACAGAGAAGTTTGAGTGAGAGGGGAAGAGGGAATATGAAGGGAGTTCTGCATATTTTGGCCTAAAGAGTTGAATTTTGCCCTGCTTAATAATAAAAGAATCACAGACAATGATTAATTTTACAAAATCTCAGAATATTTTCTCGCCGGTTAAAAAAAGAAAAATGAGGGGATAGAGCCAACCATTAAAACAGAACATTATTTTAGTGTGAAACCCGTCTAAATTACTTGCAACTTCATACTTTTTCACTTCTTGCAAGTCAAGAAATTTGTAGCATCTCAGCACGTAATATAGGAAACCCAGAAAAGGAGAGGGAACTGCATGCAACCATGTCATATCAAAACAAATCCATCACCTCAGCAACATTACAGGAAATGACAAAATGGTTTTGAGTTACAAAAGCCGATCTAAGACTGTCTAATAAGTATTTATAAATACTTCCAGCCTGATGATATTATTACGAAACCAGTCGATACATACATATCGTTCTTTGCTTCTCCTTGGAGGCAGGATACTGGTCTCCACACTTCTTGCCGGGGCTTCTTATCAGTCTTACTTCCTTACCTTTTTGGGCAGCCGGCATCCATTATGAGCGAGCTGGGTCACGTCGTGGACATACATGATAGGAGACGGGGTCCTCACTCTTTCGCCCCGGAAACCATCCGCAAAGCCCATGATCACCTTCTTCTTCTTCCTGAAAAAGGAGTATCCTTTCACCTTCACAACGACCGATTTGAGGCCAATCTTGCTGGCAACTCGACCCATGTGTTCCCCTGTTGCTTCACCAGCATACCGAGCAAGACGAGACCGCCCCTTTCGATCCTCCAAACAGCCAGCGGAAGCCCCAGCCTTCCTGTTCCCCTTGACGTCCGTCACAGTCACAAAGGTCTTCTTCCCCTTGAGCGTGACTTGGAGAACGCCCCTCTTTCCGCGCGGAGCCCCGGCTGGCCGCAGCATTTCCATGTTAACCCGGCCCGCCCTCCCCCCCCCGGCTGTGAATCCGTTTCCCCCCATCCTGCCACCCCCGGCTGTGAATCCGTTTCCCCCCATCCTGCCACCCCCGGCTGTGAATCCGTTTCCCCCCATCCTGCCACCCCCGGCTGTGAATCCGTTTCCCCCCATCCTGCCACCCCCGGCTGTGAATCCGTTTCCCCCCATCCTGCCACCCCCGGCTGTGAATCCGTTTCCCCCCATCCTGCCACCCCCGGCTGTGAATCCGTTTCCCCCCATCCTGCCATCACCGGCTGTCAATCCGTTTCCACCCATCCTGCCACCACCAGCTGTGAATCCATTCTCAGCAAAGTGACGAGGGAAACCGCCATCAGTCTGGTTCCGTGCTTGCATGATGAGGCGACTCATCGGATCACCGGCGTTCGTGAGGCCCTGCAATGGACCCTGCAAAAGCACAAATCAAGATTCAAATTGTATCAAGCACCGGATAACAAGACCGACCACTCTGTTGATGTCTCGGCAAAACTTGGGAAAAAAAATGCAGAAAAAGTGCGTGTACTTATAGCAATGTATCAGCTAACAAGATTTAAGGCTATAGCAGCAAGCATTTGCGGTCACCAACAGGCACCGGACACGGTTAATTCGTTAGGTTAGCTGGAAATGGCAAAGGAGGTGCAAGTACAGTAGCAAAGAAACAAAGAAATGATTACAAGAACTCCTCTGTTTTCTTCTTTTCTTCTTCTAATCCCCACGAAATGAAATTACATCACTGGTTGAATTGGCACCGAGCATTGTGAATTTATCTATCTGTTTCAGTTCATGAGATTCACTCTACTAACGTGTTGCCGGCTAGATGGGCCTAATTAGCTGGAAATGCAACGGAAGTGAGCAATGTCGAACAGTTAGACCGGGGAGCTGGTAAACGTACCTTGTCAGTTGACAGCAGGCGCGGGGCGCCTGGTGAGGCGAGCGGTCGCAAGAGTGCTCGGCCGGCGAGCCCGAGGGCCCTCGCTGCCATCGCCGCCTGCTGGCCGGACGAGGACGGGATCCTCTATGGGCCGGCGGCAGCGGCAGGGAGCAGATCCGGTGACCGGCGGTGGCTTCGGTCCAGGTCTTCACAGAGAGGGGTGAGGGAGGAGTTGTGCGGGGAAGAGCCGGTCGAGGAGGAGGGTTGTGGCTCCAGCGGCGGAGCGAGACGGGGAATGGCGGCGGCGGCGCTGGGAATTGGAGTTAAAAAAAACGTGGGGTCGGAGTTGAACGCACGGGAAACCTAACGAGACGTGGGCGGTTGGGGAGAACGCTGTGTAGCTGATCCAGTATCTTCAGGCCCATGAGCAAGTGGATGGAACCACAAAGGCCCGACTCAACCCATCTCCAGGCCGGCCCAGACAGGTTAATTGGTTGCCGAGCTGACCAATGGCTGGTTTAGGGCTTGTTTGAGACTGCTTCGCTCCATTAAAATCAGCTTCATACCATCGGATATGCAGTATGGCGTGAAATTTACCCTCATGATAGGGTTTGACCTACTACGCCAACGGCCGCCGACATTGAGTCCCTATACCGACCCACCGGCCTCTCCCGCGCCCCTCGTTATATTTGCTGGCGAGCGGGCAGAAGATATGGGAAAAATTACTTCGGGTGCTCAAATCTGAACAATGAGGATAACTTCTTTTCAAATTTTTGAGGGGTTCAATCTTTTAGATAAAGGATTAAAGAGGGTGAGTTTGTCAGACTTCCTCTTAATGCGTTATGTATTTGCGAACCCTTCGTGCTTTGAAAGTCAGTCCCTGTGTAGAACCACCTTGCCAACAAAACCTTCTCTTGGCTGTAAGAAGCACTTATATGGAGTATTTGCCATGAATTCTCCGACACGGGCGAAGCTACATGTTAGAAAATGGGCCACGGTCAACCAACCTATAGAAAACATAGTGTGGTATTACGAGTAAATTGAGCCATCGGAAAATTGAGTAGGCATTCCTTTGTACCTGCCAACCCAACTTTGGTTGTATAGCTTTGCAACTATTCTTTGCGGCACTAAATCTCCAAGCTAGAGAGTCCGTGAGCCGTGATCCTGTTGGGATCCAAAGCATTCGTGCATCCTATTAAAAAAAACATTTGGGCAAAGTTTTTTTTTTGGTAAGTCTTCCTAACCAGGCAACCAATCTCAACTCGCGTCGGTTTCACACTAGTGCAGAACCGGACAATAGCACCGGTTCGTAAGGCCCTTGAGTGCCGATTCGGTAATCGGCACTAAAGCCCCCCCCCCCTA